>NW_023605237.1:0-26360 GCF_014898055.3 Talpa occidentalis
TTTCCTACCTAGAAAGAGAAACTCTGAAAAGAAAGACTAGGCAGACAAAATTCTAAAGTCATCTGGAAATAAATGTTACACATTTTATTTTGCCCTATTTAGCAGGAAATGTCTTTTCTGTTTTGGCCAGAGCCCTTGAAGCTCCCAACACAGCCTTCCAACTCTGCATCCCCAGCCAGCCTGACCCTATGGTACTTTATTCCATTTTGTTTATTTTTTGATGCATTATGACAACTATTTCGAACTATTCCTAGGAATAGAACTGTTATAGTCAGGGAGAGGGGCGCTCCAGAACCCCAAAAACTGCCCCCTCTAAATTGGTCCTGCCATCCACCGCATAAAGACAAAAAGTTTGACAGAATATCAGCAGCATAAAACTTAAACTATTTTACTGCATTATTTGAATAGTCCATTTAAAATGTTATATTCATTAGAATTCATCATCTAAGGTAGGGAAAGTGCTCAGAGAACCAGACATTTAAATCCCATTACTTTAGACACACTTGGAATTGCAGATTCAGTCTTATGTCTTTTTTATGGTTAAAATTTATAAGCAAATAAAATTTGAACATATGAGAAATGCTTTGTCTATAAATATGGTGCCATATAAATAGATGCCACACACAGTAGGTTCTCTATAAATAGCCAATGAATCATCAAATTCAGAGTTAGATATAAAAGTTCCAGATAGTGAGTTACATAGAAATAAATGCTTTGGGAATTAAAAATAACCATTAAGCATAAAAATTCACATTAAGTGTGTTTCTAATTCAAAATTTCAACAACAAATAAAACTCTCTTGTCACTAAAAAAAAAAAAAAAAAAGGCTTAGCCTGTGTGCATGTTGGCATAATACCCACACAAATCTTTAGATAAATATCAGAGAGTTAAAATAATCTTTATTTGTAATCTGGTACAGTGAATTCCTTAATAAGAATTAAAGAACTCACCTTTATAATCAGGTGAAGAAGTATTTATAAGAGAAAAGCAATCCATCCAAAGAATTTACTTTCTAATATGCTAATTACTGGACAGCTCAATCACAATAGATTGGATTGTCAATTCAGTTTTATTTTAATAAATTTATGATAAAATATTATTTTATAATAGTAATATTTATTATATACTACTTTTTGAAAGGCATAAACATCATACCATTATCATTTTCTTTCTGAAAACCAATATTAAGAAGGAACTAATTACATATATGATGATAAGATTACAGTTATGAAAGATGAAGAATAACAACACTCCCACCAAAATGAAATTTCCCAGTGTTGGAAACTAAGACACTAAGAAGACAATCTCAAAATAATAGGTAGGCAGGTAGGTAGGTAGGTAGGTAGGTAGGTAGGTAGGCACAGCAGAAAAAAAAATAGTGCATTGAATGAAACTGAAAGGCAGATTAATAGAAAATTTTCATTTTGAAACACATAGAGAAATATGTAGAGATTATAAAAAAGATCACAAGTGATATATAATACAAAATTTAAAGGTCTACCTTATATTCAACTGGAGTTCCAGAAGGTAAGAAATAATTATTTGAATCACATTTGAAGATGCATTGGCCAAAATTTTTCCAAAACCAAATATTAACATAAATCTATAGCTGCAATATATTCTGTATACTCCCAGCAGATGACTACAAATAAACCTACATCTTGGCACATGATAGTAAAGCAAGGGAAAATAAAGAGAAAATTCAATAACAGTTACCAAAAGTGACACAAAGGAACAAAAATATCACCTGACTGTTCACATAACTGGTGGAAACCAAGAGGAAAAAAGGAAAAATATTGCCAAAAGCAGAGAAAACAAAATGTTGAGTCTTCTGAATGCAGCAACAATATCATTATAGATGGAGACAAGGAAGCATGATTTCCAACAAGCAAAGCTAAGGAATGGATGTCACCGCACCCACACATGAAGGAATACTAGGGAATACGTATTGTTTAGGCTTAAAGAGAATCACTCTAGAGGGAAGAACAAGAAGCAGGAAGAATATAAAACACCTGATAAGGTAAACAGATGATCCGTTCTTTTTGCCTCTCTCCTTTCGGACTCCAGTTAAAGTAAGTTAGATCTTTCAACTTTGTGTCCTATGTCATATTTTTCACTTCTCAAATCTCTACTCTGTGCTGAAACATCAAAACAAAGCTTGCACCCCCATATTAGTCTATTTTTTAAAGCAGATTTTAAAGCATTTGGGGAAAAGAAAGAACTTTTTATAAAGGTATAATTCCTTCAGGGAAATATAACTACTTAAAATCTGTGCATAATAGCATGGCTTCAAATATATTAAGATAAAAATTGAAACAACTAAAACCAGAAATAGGTACATATAATTGATATTCACAGTGGGAGATTTCAAAGCAACTTTCTCAAAGGTGATAGAACAAACAAATGCTAGTCATGATATAGGAGTTCTGTAAAGCAAAATTAACAAATATGACCTAACTGCCATATACAAAACACTGCAAGTATCAACAAAAGAATATACATTCTTTATAACTACTCATGGGATATTTGACTGTGCTTGTTCAACAAAGCAATCCTCAAAAAATTTCATAACACTGAAAGTAGAAAAATCAACAAAATTAAAAATTGATTTTTAAGACTAATAAAATTAATAGAAGTCTAGAAAACTGAAGAAGCATAAGGATGTATATAATTATTTTATATTAGAAATGAAAAATACTCCATCATTACTTATGTTTTAGATATTATAAGGATGTAAGATAAAATATTACTAATCCTACGGCAAGAGATTTGAAAATTTTAGCTATATTAAAAAATTATAACACATGGGAAGTAAAAAGAGGTAGCTTACCCAAAAAGCTTATACCTATATCAAAATTAAATTCACATTTAAAACTTCCATAAAGAGATCTCTAGGCTCAAATTAAATAGCCAGTAAAATTTTTCACATGTTTAGGACAAAAGAACATTAATTTTTCTTTGAACAAATACAATGCGTTGAAAAGGAAAAAAATTGTTCTGAACTAAATTTATGAGACCATAACCTTAACATCAAACAAGATAATAAAGAAATGAAAATTCATAGGCTAATATTTCCTTTCCACACAAAAGTTATGCATGTACATTCGTATGTATATATTTTCAGTTGAGGTAATAATGGGGTACCCCGACTAGGTGATGGCACTATAGTATACCCATCATCAAATCATCCATAGTCTACCATCGAAGGCTAATATTTCTCTTATACAGGATGCAAAGATTCTAAGCCAAATATTAGGAATTGGAATGCAGAGGTATATTGAGAGGGTAATTGTCTCATGACTGAGATGAGTTAATTTCACAATGAAAGTTTGCCTACAGGTCATAGACCAAATAAAGTAGCTGACCAAAACAATAGAGAAAAATTAAAGAGGAGGAATTTATGGATGATTTTATTACATGAAGGTGCTAAAAAAATGCAATATCCATTTAAGTTAAAACTTCTCAGCAAGGCTTCCCTGGTGGAGCAGGGGTTAGTCTCAGCACTATGAGGCTGTCCACAGTCACTGCAGCCTGAGTTCAATCCCCAGCCAGGGAGCTACCCACATGGCACAGCAGACCTCTCCTGTCTCCCCGCTGCTCCCCTCAGTAGTGGATTTCAGTGGATCCACCTGTTCTGCTCCCCACTCTGTCTCTGGTGAATCCTCTCACGCCCTGCACCTCTGACCTGCACCCAGCTCTTGTACGCGTAAGTAAATAAATCTTAAAAAAAGAAAAACTCAGCAAACTAGAAATTGAAAGTCTGCGTTAGGCTACTACTGAAAGAGCTGCTAACAGTCACTCCTCCTGGCATTCATGTTCCTGGGTAACTCCGTTCATTGTATGGGGGCCTGACCGGGTAACTTCTAGCAAACATGGTAAAACTGATTTATGCTACTTCCAAAATTGAGTTTTAAAAGACTGTCTTCTGTCAATTTCTGATTCTTTCTCTCACAATCATCTATCACTCTTCCTCACTCTGATGGCCATAGCTACCATTTTGTGAGCTGCCTTACAGAGAAATCCATGCAGCAAATAAAGGGCTGGCTTTCAACCAACATCCATCAGGGAAAACGGAGACAATGCAAGAGGAACTGAATTCTGCCAACAAGCACCAAGTGAGTTTGGAAGCGGAGCCTGCCTAGGCTGACATTTTTACTGCAGACTTAAGAGAGACAGGAGCCAGAGGACCCAGCTAAACCACACCCAGAATCTGATGCCCAGAAACCGAAAGAAAGTAAGTAATTGTTTCTTTCCAAAGAGTTAAGTTATGAGACAATGCTTAAAACAGTAATAGATAACTATTTCAAGTATCTAGAGAAAAGATAAAATCTACAACTTCAATAATTAATTCTTGAGAGTATTATTCCTAAGATTGGGAATAAGAGAAGTATACATACCTGTCATCAACACTTATTTTGGACCTAATTTTTCCTGGAGATTGTAGGCATATAATCAACAATTTTTAAAGGTAATATTTATTTTGCAGCAGTTTCAAAAGCATCTGCATCTTAGAAATAAACTAATAAAAGGAGTTCAAAAATTTTAAACAGAAAACTATAAAAAATAATTGGAAGAAATTAAATTCTAAGCAAGACCTTATTCATAAGTCTTTTTTTTTTAGATTTATTTATTTATTTATACAAGCACTGGGTACAGTCAGAAGCGTGGGAGGGTGAGAGAATTCACCAGAACCAGAGCAGGTAGCAGAACAGGCAGACTGATGAAGTACACTGCTGAGGGGAGCTGCGGGCGATAGGAGAGGTCTGCGTGCCATGTGGGACCCTCGCCCGGTGGCTGGGGATTGGACTGGTGCTGCAGAGGCTGCAGGAAGCTTCACAACCCAGCCCTCAACTGTTGAGCCACCAGGGGAGGCCCTTATTCATAAGTCTTAAAAATCAATCTTTTAAAAATGATAATACTCTGCAAACTGATCTATAAGTTCACTGAAATGCCAAAGGTTCAGGTGAATTTCTGAGATGCTGATAGGCTGATTCTAAAACGTGTATGGAATAGTAAAGGGCTATGGATAATCAAAAACTTTTGAAAAAGAACAACAAAACTGTACCAATTATACTGACATATCTCAAAGCTTATTATAAACTAAGCAATCAAGTTTTGTAAAATTGGAGGAAGGACACATACATAGACCAAAACAGAACCACATATATACATCTGAACTTTAAAATTGTGATGCTACATTGCATTGAAACAAAGATGGTCTTCTATGAAAAAATTGAATTTTTTATTTGCATATCTACATGAACTTATATGACTTTTGTCTTCCAACTCTCACCATAAACCAATACCAATTCCAGACTGTATTTATAATCGTGAGAGGTAAACTTCATTTTTCTGAATAAGAATAGCAAAGATTCTTAAACTGAACACATACACACCCCAGAACTATTAAACATTAATGAAATGTTTGAAAATTGTATGACATTAAAATTAAACCCCTTTGTGCATGAAGCAATCATTATTGAGAGAGTTAAATGTAAAGTCAAGACAGGAAGGAAAAATTCACTATGCATAAATTTGACAAAGGGTTGATATACAGAATATACAAAGATCTCATATATCAAGGAGACAAAGAAAACTTCAGAAATAGGATATTCAAAAAGGAGGAATAAAAACCCTGCCACACAACAACCTGGATGGGGCTAATACATATGTAGCAAGAAAGCAAGGCAGGCTGAAAAATGCACATGGTCTAAGATTCCATTCACACAATGAACAGTAAAAGGCAAGATTAATCTATTGTGTTGAAAATTAGGGAGTCGCTGTCTTAGGTATGGTGACTAGCAACTGGATGTGTAGCGAGGATTTTCATAAGAATCTATTACTTAGCTTACCACTATTACATGAGTATGTTCAACTTAAATTCAGCTTACAGTGCAGTATCTTCTGTAATATTCTGTAGGCCTTCTTGTGTAATTTACAAATAGATAGGTAATCATTATGGGGATTAATATTCTAAGCATCATTCTAAATGTCTCCACCCAAGATAATCCTTACCCCAAATTGCCATTCTCAGCAGTTTTAGGTGAGCTGGATCAAAATGAATTAAAGCTTGAAAATGTTGTTCAGAAGCATTTTGCTTATGTGTAAGTATACAGAGAGATCGTTTTACCTTTGCTTTGCAAGTACATACACACAAGCACACATACATGTGCATGGACACGCACACACACCCACAAACGTACCTGGAAGTGTGATTTGCAGCAGACATTTTTCCAGACATTGCTAGACCTAGGAAGTGGGGTCTGGATGGGATTATAATAAACATTACACATGCAATTACTATTTTTGAACCTTGAGTCCCCAACCTGCAATTTCAGTAGTCCCAGGCCAGTGCAATATTGCTCTCACTAATCCCTTCAACTTATATGCTGTGATCCCCAGGTGTTCTTGTCATTTTACAAAAGCCCTGCCAGCTCACTTTCCATCTATTATTTTCTTCCTTGTCTCTTCTGTTAGCAAGGCTGCTACAGAGGCCCGTGCTGCCCATAAAATTTCATAAGATCCCCCACTGCGGTTATGGCTTCCGTCAGCACTCATTCTTAAGTTCTCTAAAGCTTCCCTGTGGCGGGACAGTCACCAAGCTGTGCTGAACACACCAGGCCTGACTCCTCGGATGTACTGGGTCCAGGCAGAATCAGTGCTTCTGCCATTTTGCAAAGACCCAGTGCTGGAAACTGTGCCACGATTCAGAAACTCTGCATCTAGATTTAGAGATTATAATGAAAACAAACACAGGCAGAAAACAACAATATTTAAAAATAAAACAAACCAAAAAGCTTTAACATGTGTAATGTATTCCATGGGTATATGTTATATATTTTTGTCAAAAATAGGACTTAAATATTTTTAAATATTCATGTACAGTACTCTGAGATTTCAGGAATGCAATTGGGAGGTTGTATGAGTGTGTACTACATGCAAATATTTACAGAAAATTTTCAGTGTTCATTTGCTCTTGTGATTCTACAATTTCCCAGTTTTTCTCCATTTCCTATTTATCTACAATCAAAACTAACCAAAGAGAAAGCATTAAAAAGTAGCAAAGGGAAGAAATGATTAACCCTAATGCTTGAGGCCAAAATATAAAAGCAACAAATAATCTAATTTTTTTCAATCTGAAAAACTGAAATAGTATCAATTCAGGGAAATGATATGAGCATAAAAGCAATTCATTATTACTATCACATTTATTGTTTTGAAATCATATTTGCAATGTGAAGAGGATAATCACAGAACGGTGAGATTTAAGGAATGAATGTAAATTATTATAATAATTTCTATCCTAGTGGTAAATTCAATAATTTTTGTGAGAAATACTTGAGGGAAAACAAAACTATGAAGTACATGAAACTCCATGGGACTGGGGAAGTGTGACAAAAGCAGTTATGCCAAAGATGAATTTCATAAAACTGGCTATCCCAAGACACACTTCCAGAATATCTTACCTGTCAAATTGCCTGAAAATATCAAGACTGACTGACAAGCCTTTTTGTGATCAGAAGGTACACATTTACAAGTTATCCAGTTTTTCTAAGAGGTTGAAATATTCAAAGATTAGTATAATCATAACCCTTCAAAACAGTCAAATGCAGCTAGGGTAGACACAAGATGAAACTGTCAAGAAAGGTAGCTTGTGCCATACTGTATAGTTGTGTGAAAGAAACCACTGAAAAAGAAACCTTTGGGAACAATGCATTAGCATTTAAACTCTCATTACTTTATATTCTAGTAAACCCAGTCATTCCAGCAAGCCCACTACATAGCTTCATAGTTAGGAGCCTATGTCACACAGGGGATGGTATCTGAGCCCATCCTCAGGGTGATCCAGCAGGGGCAGGGACTAGGGTGAAACCAGGATTTCACACCTCTCACTCAGCCCTGTGCCATCAAGGGCAAACATCATATTTCAAACATCAGCCATATACATTTAAAAAGTAGGGGAAATGTTTGAGCATCTGATAAACTCTAGAAATAAACCAATCACCTTCCTTTCTAAGAGATGGAAATGTTTCATCAGCTGATAATTTACAGTTATGGATTTCAGTTAACTTTCCTTTCTCTGCCAAGCCAACTGGTGATCTACAAAGGGAGCGAGTGACATTAGTTATAATATACCCTAAGGTCTTACATATTGGTAACTTAATTTCCATCTCTCCTATTTTTTACATGATAGATGAGAATGACATTAATTTCTTATATCAAAAGTAATCCATTCTATGTCATATTCTATAAGTCTAGAAGAAATTCAATCCTGAAAGCTGGATCCCCATTTTTAGATTTTGAAAATGTCCCCAGAAACCTTCCACAACCAAAGTCTTCAGACATGTCTCTGCAGTCTTCTCTCCATACTGGTTATGCTAATACATCAAATGTCCACACCACCATGTTTTCTGAGAAGCAGGTGATCAGGTCTATAATCATCTGGCAAAGCAGAATTTTGCCAAATCAAGAGCTCCTTCTTCATATAGTCATTCACCTCTGAAACCCTTCTATCACTAACGACCTTCAAAGAGGTGGACACAGCTAACGTGGACCCAGTGAGTCTCCACTCTCTCTCTCCAGGCCAGGGAATGCACTTTCCCCAAGCAAGGCTCTTTCCCTTGACTTCTAAACATTTGTGGTATTGGGTATCTCAGCAGGTCCTAAACATTTGTGGTATTGGGTATCTCAGCAGGTCCTCCTGTCTGTCATATAAGGCAACCGGCCCTGCCTACTGTGTGATTATTTAAAGTACTGTCTAGCATAGTACTTTATTCTACCTCACCAATTGTGATTTCACGTATTGCTTTACTATTATATTTTTATACTTTCTTTTTTTTTAAAGATTTATTTATTTATGCATAAAGAGCTGAGGTACAGGACAGAGGTGCGAGGGAGGGATGAGAGGATCCACCAGAGACAGAGTGGGGAACAGAACAGGCAGACTGACTGAAATACACTGCGAGACAGGGTGAGAGAATTCACCAGAGCCAGAGCGGGGAGCAGAACAGGCAGACTGATGAAATACACTGCTGATGGGAGCAGCGGGTGGCAGGAGAGGTCTGCGCACCATGTGGGACCCTCGCTGGTGACCGGGGATTGAACTGGTGCTGCAGAGGCTGCAGGCAGCTTCGCAGCCCAGTGATCAACTGCTGCACCCCTAGGGGAGGCCCCCAAAAAGATTTTTCTAATTTTACTTTTTTTTCTGAAAATGACTAAGATATCACTTAATTTGTTCTTCAGTTCCAAAGTAAACCTGAAATGTATTTTATTTTCTGTTAGTATTTTTCTATTTTAGACTTTAGTAAATCATTTCTAAGTGAATTACATATTCACTGTGTAGAGAGTTTTTCTGTTTTTTGAGTCTTTGTCAGAGGGAAGTTACATAAGATGTCCTTTTGTATTTAGCAACAGTGATTTAAGTTTTAAAAGTTTATTATCTATAACATTATAACTTTAATCATTAGTTACAATGAACATATATTGGACAGCATTTCATAATTTCAAATGTCAGTATATTGAAGGTACATCACTGTGTTACTAAAAAGAAATAATGATGTTAGGTATGACAAATTTTTTAAAAAGATTTATTTATTTTTGCATACAAGAACTGGGGTGCAGGCCAAAGGTGTGGGGGTGAGAGGACTCAGCAGAGACAGAGTGGGGAAAAGACCAGGCAGACTGACTGAAATCCACTGCTGAGGGGAGCAGCGGGGAGACAGGAGAGGTCTGTTGTGCCCTGTGGTAGCTCCCTGGCCGGGGATCGAACTCATGCTGCAGTAGCTGCGGATAGCTCCATAGTGCTGATGCCCAGATATGACAAATCTTAATGAGATTTTTCTCAATGAGAATCAGTGTGATAGGGACTAATCTACACTAGGAGTAGGAGAGGTCTGACTCGCCATGTGGGTTTCTTCCAGATTGGCCCGGAATCGAACTTGTGTTGCAGAAGCTGTGGATTGCTTCATAGTGCAGTGCTTAACAGCTTGTGCCACTAGGGAGGCCCTCTTTTTATACTTTCTACCAACTCTTGCCGGGATGGTCTTCCACTGCTGGGTGCACTCCCAGCCACACCTACCCCTACATTCGCTGAGACTGCAAAAAGCTGAGCAAGCTGCAGAGCTGATTGTGCATGTCTTTGGAACACACAGGAAACTGGAGTACCTGGAGGAAATACACTCAGGCATGGGAAAAAAATCTCCACACAGATCATGAGCCTGCTGGAAATCGATTTAATTGTTTCTCATCAATGTTATAATGAAAAGGTGTTGACCAAAACAACTTTAACTTTTGAAAATCTGCTGTGCTATCTCATAACACTGCGAGAATTAAAAGATGCAGTTATTTGGACTGTACTATAGTCAGTAAGTAATAGTGGATAATAATACCCTAAAATAATAACAAAACACAGTGCATTTAAGAAAATAAATAAGAAGAAAAGCATCGAACACTTAAGTTTTTATAACTTCAAGCTCTGAAAGTGACAGTTTGTTGCACTGGACCTCCAAGAGTGTGTAGACTTGAGGTTTAGTAAGTCTAATTAAAGAAAAGCAATAATGATTATAATAAAACAGTTGGATAGAAGACAGCATTATTAAAATTCCCATAGCTAATATTACTAGAACAGTCATGGGTATAAACTGACCGATATTAGTGCATTTGCACTGTTTTTTTATATATTTCAAGTTATTGAGACTTTAGGAAAATTTTCAAGACTATCTTTCACTCTTTTCCATTTCAAATATGCTATCATAAAAGAAGAACACATTTTGCTTAGGCGTAGAGAACTAGAAATTTAAAAATATGTTTTGGGGTAAAATGGAGTGTATACGTTGATATTTTTTCTATCTTCAACCTTGACAATAACTAATGCCTATATCTGGAGCAGAAAAAAGTTATTTTCAGTGAAACCATTATTGATTTTCCTAGAAGATTCAGAATGTTATTTTCAAGGACTCTATTGTCTGTTTTCCAAACAACAACAACAAAAAATAGAGAGAGATATATTCTAAATTTATGTCCTCTGGCCGTCTATCTTTTTACTGTTTAACACCTGTTTGATGAATAGATTGGGCTTTGTGTCAGTGGGAAAACTATTCAGATTTACATCGCGGCTACTTCTAACAATGTGTAATGGTAGAGAGGCATCAAAGGTAAATAATGCAGCATTCGCATGAAAAGAATTTTCTCTAGCACAAAAATAATGCTATATTGAAATAATACATCGTATTTGTCTTTCATTTTTTAAAGACTACTGCTTAGAATTATGGTCAATGTGTTAGACTAAGCTGGTTGTCCTTCAAGTCTCCATTTTAAACAAATAAAAACTGAGACAATACAATAAACACTGGTTTAAAGTGAGAATCAAGAGAAAAAAAAAAACAGAAAGAAAAATCTCAGGTTCCAACAATGAAGAAACAGCCTACATTGCAACCAATCAAATTTTTGATATATAAGAAGTCATACCAAAGAACACACAATACACAAAGTAGACGGAGAAACAGATGCACAGCTCTTTGGTAATGTGTATATAAAACTCATCCCTGCACATCCAGAAAGTAGAAATACCTGCTACACTGTCAAAGAGAGATTAAAATCACATGGCACAATGGCTCAGAATATTGATAAGACGGACCGCTGACCTAGGGTTATGAGCAAAATAAGAGACAACTGGTATCAGAGTTCAGACTCCATTCCTATGAGACACAAAAAAGGAAAAGTCAAGATATAAACACAAAACTGGTCTGAAACATAGACAATAATAAAGCTTGAAAAGTCTACCTCATAGCCTTGCAAGGTGAAGTTTCTTCACTTGTGGTCACTGTGTTTCTTCATGTAAACAACAACCACGTGACAAATAGATACTGCTTTAGAAACCTGCACTCCTGAAGCAAGAGACAAGTGTGGAATGCTTAGAGAAACAATTTGATTAATGGTAAAAATTAGAAGTAGTCTAATATTAATCAAAAGTAGGATGGCTAATAAATGTTGATATATTTATACAAGAAATTGCTGTATAGAAACATATTTAACTGACAATGTGTGTTGAAAATGTGTAAAGAACATCTCTGAAGAGCGGACAAATATACAATGGACAAATACATCAATTGGCTTCTTCTACAGTAGGATATTTCATACCTGGTAGATTGATAAAAACAAAGAATTTTTGACTCTAAGCTTGACCGTCAAGTTTAGCAAAACTGTGGAACATTTTTCTGCCTCCCCGCACTAGCACTCCAGGAGACGCCATTAGTCCAGTGAGTGCAGAGGATAGAGTTTGCAAAGAAATAAGACTGGAGAAGGGAGGTAGGGGCTGTATCACGTGTGCCCTTGAATGACATTGCTCTGTATTCAAAGGCAATGAGAGACGATGTGAGTATTTTAAGAAGAAATGTGACATATCAGATTTATGTTTTATAAAGAAAGCAGGAGGTAGCTTGAAGGATAACTTAGAGAAGGGCAAGAGATGAGGTAACAATCAGCATCATAGTGCATGGTACATGTTTATAAGTGAAGAAAACAAGAATTGTTAGTATAAAGCCAATATTATATTTCTAAATTTAAAGTCGACATAGGAACAAGTATTTTATTACTAATTATAAAATTACATTATTATAAAATAGCAATAATGAAAACTCCCTGAAGCAGTTTTTAATCATGTTCTTGCTTTCCAAAAATAAATTATTTGATTAGAGCCTTGTTACTAATTTAAGAAATTTTAATTAATGACTTATGGCTTAAAGGAATTTTTAACCAAGTACATAATAAACCAATTGTGTAATTAGTAATAATTTAATGATATAAAGTGACATTTTTCTAAATTATTGCATTTAATAGGTTTCCTGGATTGAGTCTATTATGGCATACATTACTTTAAAATTTTATTCTGAAATTATGCACAATCTGTTCTTAATTATAAAGTTTTAAAAGATAAATCCCTCTTCTAGATAGACCCTATAAATATAGGAAATAATATAATTGAAACCTTTTGTTTTCATTAATCATAAAATTCAAGACAGTTATTTCCTCTACCATTTATGTGTTTTTTTAATATTTTATTTTATATAATTCTTACATCATTTTTCATTTTTGCACAATATATGCATTTCCATTTTGGTTATATTCCCCCTACAATTGCACAACCCCCCTTATTTTGACTCTAGTCCTTCCTCTCCTTGCCCCTCCGTCCCCCCCGCCCCACCCCGCTCCATAGTGTGTCTCTGGTTTATAGTTGCTTGTTGATTTTGATTTTTACTTTGTATTAATTAGTCTTTTTCCTTGTCCCATATTTAGGTTTTCTAGATTCCTGCTATGAGTGAGACCATCCGGTATTTTTCTTTTTCTTTCTGGCTTATTTCGCTGAGCATGATCCCTTCCAGCGCCATCCATGTTGCTGCAAACTGCATGAGTTTATCTTTTTTGATTGCTGAGTAATATTCCATGGTATATATGGACCACATCTTCCTGATCCAGTCATTATTTTTGGGCATTTGGGTTGTTTCCAAAGCTTAGCTATTGTAAACAGTGCTGCTATAAACATAGGGGTGCAGGTGCCCTTTGGAATTGATGTTTCTGTGTCCTTTGGGTAGATACTTAGGAGTGGAATTGCTGGATCATATGGAAACTCTATGTTTAGTAGGTCCAGAAAACTCCACACAGCTCTCCATAGTGGTTGGACCAGTTTGCACTCCCACCAACAGTGCAGAAGAGTTCCTTTTTCTCCACAACCTCGCCAACATTTGTTGTTGCTAGTTTTTTTAATATGTGCCATTTTCACTGGTGTGAGATGGTATCTCATGGTAGTTTTGATTTGCATTTCCCTGATTGCAAGTGATGTTGAACATTTTTTCATATGCCTGTTGCCCATTTGCATTTCCTCTTCAGAGAAGTTTCTTTTTAGCTCTTCTGTCCATTTTTTGACAGGATTATTTTCTTTGATTTTGTTGAGTCTCATCAGCGCTTCCTAGATATTTGTGATCAGTCCTTTATCATTTGTGTTGTGTACAAAAATGTTCTCCCAGTCGGTGGGGTTTCTCTTTGTTTTGGTTATTGTCTCTTTTGCTGTGCAGAAGCTCCTTAGTTTGATGTAGTCCCAGCTGTTTATCTTTGCCTTCACTATCACTGCTTTGGGTGATGTGTCTGTAAAGATGTCAAGAATGAAGCTTGACCACTACCTCACACCATGCACAAAAACCAACTCAAAATGGATTAAAGAACTAGACATAAGACCTGAAACCATAAACTATATAGAAGGAAATACAGGTGAAACACTACATGACATGCACCCAAAGACATTAATGTGTTTTTAATAGAAGTCCCATGTAACATTATTGGAGGCTCTATGAAAACATAATTGAAGAAAACAAACTATTAGGAATTCTTATCCCCACATTTCTTTTTTATAATTCACCAAGTAAGTGCTTCATCCTCTCACATATGTGGGTTCCGTCTTTTGGCTCATGGTTTGATAGGCACAGAGGGACTGTTGGGTTAGGAGTCACCCTATGTTTTGACTGTGTCCAAAACTTGGGGAAGGGTGAAGAGGAACAGAAGGGTGTTATCTGCTCATGCCACTCTTGCCTCTAGCAGGTAGGGAAATCTTTCCTAAAACATATGAGGTCCACTTTATTGACATGTCACTTCCCTTCCCGAGACCAACCCTTAGCAGAGGCATAAGGTCACCAGGACCGTCTTGGGCAAACTGTAATGTGTCCCTTACAGCTATCTGGCTACATTACCTCTAAAACAAAATGGATAATCCGAAGAATAAAGAATTTCCAGTTATTTATAATAGAAATGATTTAAGCTGTGGGAGGGAGGGAGACTAACATTTTTTGAAAGCCCAGCAGGGTGACTTCCTAGTCCATAAACCTTCTCTAGGTTAGAAGAGAAACAGAGGGCAAACTGGCATTTAAAAAATAATATTACTGCCATAATTTTAATTTCTTCCATCATCTTTAAATGTTAAGAACACTCACATCTTTAGTATATTTCAGTGTTTAAATGTTAATTCATTTAAAAATGTGAATTTAAACACCACAACATTTGTGAGATTGTTGAAAGAGCAGAAGATATAGGCAATGTTTCAAACGCTTCTGCGATATAATTGATTTAAGCATTGTTTATAGAGTGCATAAGTATTTGCAGGGTATGGAGACAGGTACAAGTGAAAAGTTTCAAGAAAATATGCATACTTCAATGCCCAAATATGCATACCTTAATAGAGAAATTTCTCCATTGAGGGAAATAGGGTCATGTAGAGGCAGAGATGCTGTAAACAAAATTAAGAGAAAAATAGGAAGAAGAAAAGAGGAATAAGCAAACTAAAACAAATAATAACATATGTGATCTGAGACTGGGCTATTTGGAAAACGAGAGCTACTGAAGGAAACTCCTGAGCTCATGATACATTGAGAGAGGACTTGGAGAGAAAATGGTTAGAGACAATATTAAAAATGTCTGAGTCTTTGGAAGAGATTTGCCCCTTTAAGGCTTTACAAAGACTTAAATACTTAAGCTGCCTTTCAATTTTAGAAGCAAGTCTGGTGATTATTTAATTAAAACTGTGCTCAGACTTGGTTGAAGGTAACTCAAATTTATACGGGCTTATTGGATTCATTTTACCCTTAGAATAAAAATTTCTGGAAGTAAATGTGCAAGTAGGTTATATTCCCTTAACTTATTAAGTTGCGTGTGTATGTGTGCGAGGGTAATTTTAGAAAACTTTTAATTTTAATGATAATTTCCCTGCTGATTATAAGGAATTCTGCCTTAAATTGCTGAAGCACAGGCTTAATAAGTCACCGAAAGGGACGTTCTAGAAAATGGTAGCCGAAAAAGTTTACCATTATATAGGCTTGTATTCCTGCAACATAGGTAGATGAATGCTCTGTATATAATGAAGTTATATTACATATTTAAATGGCTGTAAGTAAAGGATCAAATCTAGATGTATAATTATGATTGGAGAGAGTAATAGATGTTTTAACAATATTATCAGTAAAATTAGCTAAATCATTATGATTTATAAAAGTGACATTGCCCTAAACTGGTACTCTCTACAAGGTGTTACTACTATGCTGGAGAACAAACGACCTTCTCAGGAGGTAAAGGAAATCCAAGTGCATTTACAGAAAAGCTAATATGACCTTTTCTTTTTTTTCCTTTCCCTCACTCACATCCTCTCATGAGTGTATAGCAGTTTTCTAGTAGCTACATCAACACTGACCTAACAAATTAATGGAGAAGACCTGCTTCTCTTCTACTAAGGCAGATATTTTTAAAAAATTGACAAACATAAATGATATTAATCTTTTCATTATTTTTATTTTTTAAAATAGTCATTTTCATGAAATAAATTATATTTTTGCAAAATATATTATTTAGTTCATTATTGCTAGTTTACATTATGAATGCTGTTTTTACATTTGTGTTTTAATTTCTTAGAGAGTATGTATCTATGTCTATTTATCTACATATAACCAATAACAACAATAGCAAAAGTTCTTGGGATCTGAATATAATTGAGTGCAAACCAGTACTGAGATGACAAACCTTGAGTATTTCAATTTCATAAACATTTAAAACATGTATTTCAGAATACAGAGGTTAGTGCTTGTCTTTGAAGTTTCTCATATATATTTTTGCCAAAGGATTAAAAACAGGAATGCGGCATGAAGGAAGAATGGGGGATAAAAGGAAGGAAATAGAATAAAGAACACGTTGCAACCAGAAGCATGCGGGTTTTCTATTCCTCAGTGGACATGCCAAATAGGCAAAATGCCTCTTCCATAGGAATAAATAAATGACAAGGCAGGTCAGAAGATGATGTTTCTTTTTCTTTTTTCGGTAAAGATTTATTTATTTATTTATACAAGCACTGTGTACAGTCAGAAGCGTGGGAAGGTGAGAGGATTCACCAGGGCCAGAGCGGGGAACAGAACAGGCGGACTGACGAAATACACTGCTGAGGGTAGCAGTGGGTGGCAGGAGAGGTCTGCGCTCCATGTGGGACCCTCCCCAGTGGCCGGGGATTGAACCGGTGCTGCTGAGGCTGCGGGCAGCTTTGCAACCCAGCGCTCAACTGCTGCACCACCAGGGAGGCCCAGAAGATGATGTTTCTAACTTCAAAACACCATTGGATAATGCTGAAGTGTGAAATGTAAAACACATGGAACTTCCAGTAAGTAAATTACTCTGAATTTGTGTAGTTCACTTTTTGAGTCATCAAAGCACTGCAATTTTATTTCATGACAGTTTCAAGAACATTACTAGTAAATTATAAATGCACAAAATAATCAATTAATTAAAAACTAAAGGTCAATGAGCAATCTTAGGAGTATGAAATGGAGGTGGTGTACCTATGGCAGAGTAAACATGCTCTTATCTTATAAAAATATATAAAATAAATGTGGTAAAACCAAATTCCCCAGAGTATACATAAGTCAAAGAAAATATTAACAAGCTCATCACTATGACAACTGATACCAAATCAGTAAGTTTATTTAGTGCTTATAATGTAGTGTTACATTGATTTAATGATGCTATTAGTGATATTTGCAGTGATTGGACTGACATAAACAATTAGTATTTAGGATACTGTTTCTTGGTAGAAAAAACACCTAATTCCACTAATTGCCTCTAGTTCTGCTTCTATTAACTGCACACTTTGTACATGCTAATAATCTTATTATCAGCTGTTGTTGAGTTAATTAAAATTCATGTCCACAAGCATAAGCCAAAATAAAAATATGTATTCTGCTCAGCTTTTCATATATTAAATAAAAAAATTTGGAAGACTAAATTTAAGCATTCATCTTCAGAAATGCAAGAAAATTAAAAAGATGCGTATGCCAAATTAACACAAGACAAGGAGTTGCAAAATAATTTTGCATTCTCATTATAAGAATTACAAATCATGCCAATAAATTTGTGCCAGTAAATGTAAATATACCTGCTACATGTTGAGAAAAACATGGTTTATTCTTTGTGTAAAGAAATGTAGCGGAAAATTTTTTAATTATTTATTTATTTATACAAGCACTGGGTACAGTAAGAAGCGCAGAAGGGTGAGAGAATTCACCAGAGCCAGAGCGGGGAGCAGAACAGGCAGACTGATGAAATACACTGCTGATGGGAGCAGCGGGTGGCAGGAGAGGTCTGCGCACCATGTGGGACCCTCGCTGGTGACCGGGGATTGAACTGGTGCTGCAGAGGCTGCAGGCAGCTTCGCAGCCCAGTGATCAACTGCTGCACCCCTAGGGGAGGCCCCCAAAAAGATTTTTCTAATTTTACTTTTTTTTCTGAAAATGACTAAGATATCACTTAATTTGTTCTTCAGTTCCCAAAGTAAACCTGAAATGTATTTTATTTTCTGTTAGTATTTTTCTATTTTAGACTTTAGTAAATCATTTCTAAGTGAATTACATATTCACTGTGTAGAGAGTTTTTCTGTTTTTTGAGTCTTTGTCAGAGGGAAGTTACATAAGATGTCCTTTTGTATTTAGCAACAGTGATTTAAGTTTTAAAAGTTTATTATCTATAACATTATAACTTTAATCATTAGTTACAATGAACATATATTGGACAGCATTTCATAATTTCAAATGTCAGTATATTGAAGGTACATCACTGTGTTACTAAAAAGAAATAATGATGTTAGGTATGACAAATTTTTTAAAAAGATTTATTTATTTTTGCATACAAGAACTGGGGTGCAGGCCAAAGGTGTGGGGGTGAGAGGACTCAGCAGAGACAGAGTGGGGAAAAGACCAGGCAGACTGACTGAAATCCACTGCTGAGGGGAGCAGCGGGGAGACAGGAGAGGTCTGTTGTGCCCTGTGGGTAGCTCCCTGGCCGGGGATCGAACTCATGCTGCAGTAGCTGCGGATAGCTCCATAGTGCTGATGCCCAGATATGACAAATCTTAATGAGATTTTTCTCAATGAGAATCAGTGTGATAGGGACTAATCTACACTAGGAGTAAGTTTCCCTGTTCCCCTAATTTATTCCTTAAGCATTCATGCTACCTATATTCTCTCTGGTGGAATTGGCAAGAGTTGTGTTGTTAAAAATGATATCCTTGATACTGTAAGGCTCTCTGTGAGAAGGTGATTTTTGTTTGAAGAACAAATCATTCTAAAAATGCAAAAGCAAAATGTTATGTGTGTATATATGTGTATACAAAAATCAATTACTTATTTGATATATGGATTAGGCACCAGTTATTGAATTCCTAAGATGCACTCTTTTCTAAAAGAAAACCAACAACAAACAGGTGCGTTTGAGAAATACCCCTCCAGGAAAACAAACAAAAAACCTCACATCTATTAGCACTCTTGACTCCAACTAAAATTCAGCCAAATGAAGGGGATAATGCTAAGTGAAATAACTCAGAAGGAGCAAGACAAATACCAGAGGGTTCCACTTATATAGAGAATATGGAGAAACAAATCAAAGGGTCAGGAAAAAAAAAAAAAAAACAGTAACAAATACCCTAGACATCTGACTGTAGAATGGAAGCTGCAAGAGCTGGGGGAGGGTAGAGAGGAGGGTATGAAGGGGGCTCAAGTGACTCAGGCAGGACTAGGGGTGCCTTGATGGTGGGATGGTGTGGCCCCATGCATCTGAAGAGATGTGACCCTATACCTTTGAATCATATCCAACCAATGTTTCCCTGATTTGAAAAAAAATATATAGAAACACTAAAAAAAAGAAAAAAAAAGAGTTATGCCAGATGGAACATTTTTTTTAAATCTTTCTCTGACTATTCTAATCTATTTCATTAAAATAAATAAATATCAAAAACTCGATTATCTTTTCATGTTACCCATTGTCTTATGGCTAATTTTCATAGCTGCCACACACCTGTATATTTTTAATTAAAAAACAAACTCAAACATCGGTTTTCATTCTTATTGCACACTTAAAATCTGATCCATTTATACATGCCCTCTTTCTTGATATTCTTTGCTGATTTCACTTCCTTGGACTCATTTTGTCTGCTTCTCCTCATACATACATGAGATTTCTATCTCAGTGTTCACTATTTGTTCTTATTTCTCTATGATTCTAAAAATACGGTTTTCCTCTAGTTTCTTTCATTGACCCCAACAGTCATTCTCAAAAGGTAAATCTTTTTATGCATCAGCTACCAATGATCCTTGATTGCCTGTCAACAGATTCTGACCTCCACACAGGTCCTCAATATTACTCAGTATAATTTCCACAAGTGTTGCATAATTGAGGCTTTGTCACTATCTCTATAGCTGAATTCATTATCTATCTATTAGATATTTGATAATGTTGATGATCAAACAGATCTTTCTAATGCTTCATCTCAGTTAAACTTATTACTTTTAAGCAATTGCAGTTCACGTGTTGTTTATTACAGAGGATTCAGTGTTTGCCTGTATCTCCCAATGAAACCTAAGATCTGGGAGCCCGGCGTTCATTTCTTATCTATTTTATTCACCATGGAATGCCTAGTTCTGCTGTAATAGAGCAAAGGAGTTCGTGCAGATTAATTTTTCTCTGTCTTCCTCCTACATGCTCAATTGGTCCCCAAACCCTCCTGATTCTTTATCCTAAAAGTCTCTGGAATCCACCGTCCTGATAATTTGTTAAGTTTCTTCTTTATGATCCATGGCAACAAATATTATAATAGTCCCTAACTGATTTCTGTGCCTCACACCTGCTCACCTATTATCTCCTTATTAATACTTTGCAATGATTCCAGTTTCTTAACCTGATAGAAATGTTTTTCTTAATGGTGCTACTTGCTCCAGTGTCTCCTTCTCTGCACATTCTAGGGGCTACAGAATCTACCTATGTTCATTACTTTTAATTTTCCTGAACACATGAACTTGAGATAGTACATCATGTTCCTATCACAGGGCCACATAGTTGTTAATGTCATTGTAAGTGTAGGTATAAACACCAGCATTAACATGTGTAGAGATGTAGGTATAAGTATATGTATAGGGATAGATAAAGATCCAACATACAGATAAGTGGATATAGATGTAGATGTAGACATAAATACTTTTAATCACCTCTATTCATTCTTGAGTCGTTTCAAATGCCTTTCTTCGGTAAAGGGCTCCCTTCAATGTACAGAAAGGTCTACCCCAATCTTTTCCTCTAGAATCCTGGGATGACCTCTGTTTAAAGCACACTGTATATAAGATTTACATGTGTAGAGGGCAGGAATGGACACGGTGCAGGTTTTCTAGGATCCAGCAGACCGGGTAAAGGAGGAGGCAGAATCCTCAGTGGTTTTTGCAGGTCTTTTATTGGGACTAACCGGTACACGGCAGGCAGGGGTGCTGGGGGGCCGGGAGGCTGGCAGGCCTCCCAGCCCCCAGCGGGTCTTCACTCTCTCTGGGCTGTCCGGCCTTCTCTCGGCTTCTCTCTCGGCTCCTGTTCGTTCTCGGCTTCTACTGCTGCTGGTGTCCCCGTGACACCCCCGTTAAAAAGCCCAGTCTCAGCCCAGGTGAACCCCATCTACCTATGCCCACACCCGACTCCAGGTGCCCGCCATCAGGCATGCGTTCAGGACCGCAGGGATCCATCATCCATCCTGATGGCGGGAGGGCAGAAAAGCCTGACATTTTTCCTTACCCTACAACATGTCCGGACCATAAGCTTCTTGGGAGCAGAAATAGTATTGCTTCTATATGTGACATTGTCACATATTTGCAATAAAGACATTGGTTTAAAAACTGGGTGAATTAGAAGTGATAATTTTGTTATAGATTAAACTCTTATGGAGAAGAAATTTAACTTTAAGTATATCTATCCAAGTAGCAGTGACACAAAGACCTGTAAAGAGTTTATTCCAGAACTTTTAAAATATGTTTATCAGATATGGCTTAACTTAAAATAATAAATACCAAGGTAGGGACAAAAACGTTTATTTAAAGTACAATTGGAGCAATACTTTTTCTGTTTTAATGTTGTCTATTAAGTACATTATATATCAGTAAGGAGTTAGAGTTGAGAATTTGATTTTTGCTAAAATCCAAATGTCTGTATACACCTTTGTAGAAGAGTTGCAGGCACGTATCTGGAAACTTCTTTTATGGAAAGTAATTAAAGCACTGGTTTGTGCAAGAAACAAAAGACCCAACTTCAAATTTAGGTACTTAGGGAAAGACAAGTTTAATGGTGTTGGCTATTTCTACTAGACTTAGCTCTGCCCTCAATAAGGAAGACAGAAACTCCACTAAAGAAGACAATTACAGCTGAGACAAACAGAATGCTGTCTAATTTTTCATGCTATGTTAACTGTCTTCAACATTAAAAGTGGCTCCTGTGTTTTTGTTTAAACATAACTGTGTGTACAATCAGCAGTCAAGAGTTAATGAAACGTGAAGCACAAATGTATTTCAGTCAATCTCAGAATAATATCTAAGTCAACGATCCAGAATTTAAAAAGAAAAAAGAATGTATTTCCCATGCCTTCGTGGTGAGCACTACTTCCATGCTGAAGTAATTAATGCAGTTGCGACTCAGTAAGGATAAGAGAGTGTGTGGTGGGGTGGGGTGGGTGGTTGGGACACTAATTCAGGCCATAAGGGATTAACGGTCAAGAAACAGAAAGGGCAGGAGCAAATATGCAATCCTGTTTCAGTTATGCAGAAGATGAGGTCATTGATACATGTTCATCCTACAGGAGTGTTATGGGTGTCCCCTGCTTTGCTGGGAGCACGTGTTCAAGGACCGAGGCAAAGCTGACCTGGGAAGAAGAGATGGTGACCTGGAGCAGAAATTGGAGACAGCCTCTCAGTCCTCCCAGTGAGGACATCATGGATCTGGAAATCTGTTTCTTATTCTGCTCCTTATTAAGAGAGTAATTATTTGGTCACAAAACTGAAGATTTTCCCCGTTATTCACCAAATACTAGAAAAAGCTCTTATTTAATGAGTTTTCTACGAAGGTTGTTAAGCTTCTCCTAGTCAAACATGCGTTTTTCACTAAGACTTATAATTTATCACCAATTAATTGCGTTGATTCCCAAGACCATACATCCTGCCCTCGGGACTTGTCCCTTGGTGGCTGGTCCTAAGGCTCGCCATGGGTGGGGGACACATACTGCTGTCATTTCTTGCAACCCCTACAATTTCCACTTGCCTCACAGTGTTTTCCAGTGGGTTTTAATATGATTTCTTTTGCTGAGGGTGCCAGTGTTATCAGTGTCTGCTACCTCGTTAGCAAACATCATTTAGCATAAACACCTGAGCCAACAGGATGCTCAGCCTGTGTCAGCTTGTTGACTTTCCTTGGGATGGTCCAACAGGTACTCCTCTCTTCACTACAAGACTGCCAGCCCCTTGTGTGCTAACAACTAACAATCAACTAATGTTCCATAATCAGGTGGCATTATATTGTACTTAGGCACCTGAAGTAATTTATTTTCATCTCATTAGGTAGGAATATCTCTTCAGCATTTGCACTGAAAGCAGGTTCACAGCATATGAATCTTTCCTTTCAAATAAAGTTTGTGTATGCACGCAAATGATGTGGCACGGGAAATAATGAGACGGGTATTAAAGTGGTGCCAGGTAGCAATACTGTATTAATTAATTTTGTTGCCATATTAAATGGGCTTGGGGTTCTTACAAGAAAGGTGCTATTTAAGCATAAAATATTGGCATTGTGTCTGCACTTGCATAGCTTATAAATTATATCTCAAAATTTCATAGACACAAAGCAAGTTTTTACCATTGTCAGCAAGCAAAGCCAATGTAGCTGCATCCTCCTGTGTCATCAAAACAATTGCTCGCCAAGTTCTGACTCTTTCATCGTTAGTAGTTTCCAGAGGCAGTGGTGGGAAGTAGGCAAAAAAGACATAGCCCAATTTCTGGGTGCTAAGCGCAACCTGATTTGGTGACACAAATAATTTTTTTAACTTAAAATAGAAAAGCAGATATAAATTGGATTGATGACAAATTTGAAATGCCAACATGTAATTTTTTATTAAAAAAAAAAAACAGCACTTATTGTTAAAACCATGATTTTTTTTCTCCAAGATCGTGGTCCGTTATATGGCAATTGATTATATCAACAAAAAAAGCAAAATAATTTTTTAAAAAACATAAGTTTCTTTGCTTTTTTGAAGTGTATGAAAAAAAGTTTTGCTAAAACTTCATGTTTGAATTCATTTATTTCTGCATAGTGTTTAGATAGTTAGTCCCTAATAAATGTTATTGGAATGAATCTCATGTGCCTGAGAATATACAAAAAAACAAAAACAAAACCTGAACTATCACCTACCAGGTATTATATGGCAATTTAGTCTGTGATGCATTGTGCCAAAAGTATTTTCCATTTATTGGATTCACTATGCATGATGTCTGTTCACTGTATCTGCTTACCTTCAAATTGTTGATTTGATTTACTATCATCAGAATGAGGACTGGTTTAGTAATCTGATTAAGAACATTCGGTGGAAGCAGATCAATAAGTTTCAACTAGACTAGTAGATAAAAGATTTCCTAGAGCATAGTTAATTCAATGCTTAGTGTGTAGTTAGCCCTCGACAAATGCAAATGATTTCATTTTGCCTCTAAATACAAGATCATCTGTTGTTTGACACTTCGCAACGTGCCAATATGTTTATCATATTTATGTCAGTTTTCACATATAACTATTATTATAGCCTCCATTACCAATTTGGGGGTTCCCCCAGTTCCTAAAAATTTGGAGACTACCTAGGCAGAGCTTAAGTGCCATTTCTATTTGGAACACCACTGCCATCTAGCGCTCACAAGAACTAACTGCAGACTTAGTAATGAAGGAGAAAGTAGGTGGTGAGAATGTTCTGCTTCTGCTGTGCAATAATGAATTTTCATTTCAAGCAAAAGAGAATCTCAAATGTCCTCTACTCAACCGACAAGCTGGTTTTAAATGCAAATTTTGGTAAATATTTTGGAGATTTAATTGCTGGGCCACAGGAGAAGCATACAATCTAGTTATGTATTATGGACATAAAATGCTTAAACTTGATTATAAATAGGAATAGGAGAACAAATATGACTCCAGATATAAACGAGATCAAGGCGAGTGGATTTGGGGAACAGATATGATATGTTAGAGCACATTTTTGGGAAGGAAGATTATTCTGATTTAAAGCAAAAAGTTAGACAAAGGTCATGTTTTGGGTGATAGGGAAGAGGTAAGAATATATATATATAATATATATATAATATATTATATATCTTTATATATATGCACACTCGTTCATCAGGGAGATCATAAGAAGACACTAGAGATATTTAGCCCCAGATTGAGAAGACTGTGTATAAACAGAGACTATGAGGAGACATGAACATATGAATCTGAAGTTTTATTACCTTACAGAAACTTCATGTGAGAAGTTCTTGGTGAGAGAGCCCTATAAAAACGTAAATTAGACACTGAAGCATGTAAGTGTACTAAAATTGATAGGCATCTTAGATCGAAAATAAACAAGTATATCTAAAAGCAGCTAGTGGGTGGAACTAATAAGTAAACTCTACTTGTAAACGAATAGATTTCAACGCTTACTCTTTTTTTCTAAAACTTTAGTTTAACTACCAGCATTTTTTTTTTTTTCTTTACTAGGGAAGACAATTTTCATCAAAGATGTCAGAGTAAGTACAAGGAACACTCAAGGTCATTCAGGTCCACAGCCTCAGAAAGCAAAAGTTGGCAAAGTGAACACCAAAACAGCCAAATTAGAATACCTTTTTAATATCTCTTAATGGCTTTGGTTACAGATGTTGTCAAGACAACCACAAAGCAGTATCTGTTTCTGAAGCAGCTGTAAATTAATTAAGTCAGTATATTTTCCAAGTCTGATGAAGATATGTTTATTTCTGCTTTCACAAAACAGCTGCGATATAAGTATAAAACTGATGTTCTAAGGAACCCAAAATAAAATCAAAATCACCAGATGTTGTCCAGTTAAAGTAAAAGTTTACATTTGGATCTTCTTATTTTATTTATATGGCATACCAGTGTGTATGGACAAGGCAAGGTTATTTCATTGTGTTTCTGACTACTTTCGTGCACATCATTCTTTCCCACATGGAACATAAAGGATGGCTATAATAAAACAGAAAGTGGTTCCATTAAGCAAGCAAGTGGTCTAAGAATGATGACTGACCTTGACTTGAATTGGATATTGTATGGCTCCCTACAATTTATGGTGTAGTTGGCTGGGCTCTAACAGCAGCTATGGACTCCTGACTAGAACCGAGATCCTCATATGAGTTAAATGAAAAGACAGAAAAGGAGGCCATGATTTAAAGAAAAAAATTCTGCAGCAGCACAAGAAGACAAAAGCTTAGAGGCAACTCAACAGCTACAGATGTGCT
>NW_023605239.1:0-51436 GCF_014898055.3 Talpa occidentalis
GGTAAGGTTGGAGAAAGGAAGGCCCTATCCAAGAGGCCATACTGTGTGCCAGACCTTCCATATGGCATCTTTCTTTAAATCTTTCAGGGCTCATAGGAAGGTTAAGGATGATTATGCCCATTATTCAGATGAAAAAACTAAGGCTCAGGCTATTCCTAGGACAGGTGTTCAGTAATAGCTGCAAGTCCTCAGTTTCCCTTGGCACCAAAGCTCCAGAGCTCTGAACACTGAACTCTCTTTTGCCCTTGGAGTTGAGGAACCCATGGAAAACTCTGGGGCTGACACAGCTGTCATGAGGGCAGTGTAGGAGTTATTTTTAGCTAGAAGGACAAGTAGTGGTGGAGGGAGTGAAGTTTAGCAGGATAGGACAGAGCCTATTGTCCACTACTGCTGGGTCCCTCCTAGGAGCACTGGAAGAGACTCTGATTCTAGCCCCATCTTCTATCAGCCCCACCTCTGCCATTGACTCTGGCACCTGGGGCAGATCCTTCTATGGATCCTTCTTTGTTGGCAAATTCAGGAAACTGGACTAAGTTCAGATTGGTTTAGCATCTTTATCACTACTGCCCCACACCAGCCTTTTCATTCAGTCCTAACAGCAGATATGGACGGTAAACATTTGCTGACTCTTTCTCTGTGCCAAGCCTTGGTGAGCACTGGAGATACAAATATGGCTCAAGGATTAGTGTGGAACAGGCATACATGCAGGTAATGTAAAATGTCTCCATTTTATGAATGAGCTCTACTCCTCTTGTACCCTGGCCACCAACTCAGCAACTCAGTTCTGACTCTCCCCACAGATCTCCTTGGATTTCTTGCTCTACGAATACATACAGCAGCCAAAGGGGTCTTTTGGAAACACAAATGTGGTCATGATACTCCTCTTAAAACTCTGTAGGTTTCTCAACTCACTGGCAATAAAATAATGACGCATCTCACTCCCTCTAGTTGGGGTACTCTGGTACATTCTGTTTCTTCAGGAAGTTAAGTTTTTTTCTGTGTCTGGGTTTTTGTTGAGCACCTCCTGTGTGCCAGATACTGTGTCAGGTGCTTGGAGAGGAGCCTTTCAGGCTCAGAACTGCTTGGGTTAAACTGAGGTAGGCATGAGCTTAGTTTACAGTCTGAAGATAGTAAGATCCTTGCGGTGGCAGAGCTAGCAGGTAGGAGAGGAAGGAGAGGTGAGGGAGTAGTGTGGGCATTCACATTGATAAGGGCCTAGAAGCCAGGTGAGGAGTTAGTATTTTATTCATCAATAAGAGAAGGTTGGTTTGTTTTTACAAGAGTGGAGTGATACAACTTAAATTTTTTTTTTACTTTTTTTTTTTTTTTAAGATTTATTTATTTATTATACAAGCACTGGGTAGAGTCAGAAGCGCAGGAGGGTGAGAGAATTCACCAGAGCCAGAGCGGGGAGCAGAGCAGGCAGAAGGACTGAAGTACACTGCTGAGGGGAGCAGCAGGTTGCAGGAGAGGTGTGCGCGCCATGTGGGACCCTCCTCTGGTGGCCGGGGAGCAGCCGAAGATCAAACCGGCGCTGCAGAGGCAGCAGGCAGCTTCGCAACCAGCGTTCAACTGCTGCGCCACTGGGGAGGCCCTAAATTTTTTTAAAAAGCTCTTTCCTCTGACATCTGTGGGAAACATAGTATGTGTGAGTGGGAGATGAGTGAGGTATGGCTGCTTCAATAATCCAGCTGAGTAGTGGTGGCTTAGATTAGGTGGTATGATGCATTTGGAGTGTTGAACCAACAACATGCTGAACTTACCTGGTGGCACAAGGGGTTAAGACGCAACCTATGAAGCTATCCGCAGCCACTGCAGCATGAGTTCGATCCCCAGCCAGGGAGCTACCCACGTGGCGTGGCAGACCTCTCCTGACTTTCCTGCTGCTCCTCTCAGCAGTGGATTTCAGTCGATCTGCCTGTTCTATTCCCCACTCTGTCTCTGGTGAATCCTCTCACCTCCCACTCCTGGCCTCTACCCCAGTTCTTGTATGCATAAATAAATAAATCTTTAAAAAAAAAAACATGTTGATGAGCTGAAAGGAATAAGAAGACTCAAGAACTATTATAAGTTTTTGGTGACAGCTACTGGTTGAATTGTAATTTCATTTCCTAAAATGAAAATACTATTTTTTTAAAGATCTATTTATTTATGCATACAAGAGCTGGGGTACAGGCCAGAGATGCAGGGGGTGAGAGGATTCACCAGAGACAGAGCGGGGAACAGAACAGGCAGATTGACTGAAGTACACTGCTGAGGGGAGCAGTGGGCGAGACAGGAGAGGTCTGCTGTGCCATGTGGGCTGCTCCCTGGCTGGCTGGGTATTGAACTCAGACTGCAGAGGCTGTGGGTTACTTTATAGTGTGGTGCTTAACCCCTTGTGCCACCAGGGAGGCCCCTCCTAAAATGAAATAATATGGGAGTAACAAGTTGGGGTGGGGGAGACAGGGAATCACAAGAGCTCAAATTTACCATATAAAAGATCCAGCTTGGCTTCCAAGTGGAGATGCTGAGTAGACAGTTTATGAGTCTCAAGTTCATGAAAGAAGCTTGGACTGGAGATAATATGTGGAAGTCATTGCTGTAGAGAATGTAGTTAAAGCCAGAAGACAGCTCATCTGGCAAGAGTTGGCTTAGAGGGAGATGATGGAGCCAAATATTAGAGCCTGTTAGAAGAAGAAAGCCAGGAAAGTGGGAGGAAAACCACAGACGTTCAGGCAGAGAAGCCAAGTAAAGAAGAAAGGGAGATTAGTGTTGCTGATCACAAAGAATTGAACATAGATCTGAAGGTCAGGCTGGGGACCTTGAGGAGAGCAGTTTCAGTGGAGTAGTGAAGTTCTCAAAGAGGTGAGAAGACATGGAATTAGCCCCCTTGGAGCAGAAACAGCTAATCTATTATGCCCAGTTCCTGTAGCTACAGTTAAGGACTAGTGGACCCCATGGGAGAAAAGTGGTATAGTTCTGAATTCTTTTTTTTTTTAAGATTTATTTATTTATGCATACAAGAACTGGGGTAGAGGCCAGAGATGGGGGGATGGTGAGAGGATTCACCAGAGACAGAGCGGGGAACAGAACAGGCAGATTGACTGAAATACACTGCTGAGGGGAGCGGAGGGTGAGGCAGGAGAGGTCTGCTGTGCCATGTGGGTAGCTCTCTGGCTAGGGATCGAACTCGTGCTGCAGTGGCTGCGGATAGCTTCACAGGTTGTGTCTTAACCCCTTGCGCCACTAGGGAGGCCCAGTTCTGAATTCTTTTCAGTGAATTTTCAAGTGAGGTTGATAGTTGGTGAGGAAAGATGTTGGAAACTTGGAGAAAGTAGAGAAGAATATGTTTACTAAGAAAATGTAATAAAAGGATTGCTGGAATCCTTTGAGATTTGTGGTCTTAATACATGAGATCTTGTGGTGTGTTTATCCTTCTGCTTGGTTCTATGACCTGGGTACACTGGACAATTTGGTTTAACCAGGGTAGGAGTTTTGCCAAGCGGGACCTTATAGGAAAAGAGGGGACAGTGCAATCTTAAACTGTGGAAGGAAGAAGTTGAGAACATTAAGTGGGTACAAAGTGGGACCCTAGAAACTGGTAGGATTAATGGACAGAGATGCTGACCTGACATGTCTTGGCCTTATGGAGTCAGGATTCTACCGGCAGAGGATTGAAAGGTGGGAACATGCGCAGAGTAAGTTGCTTGAAATCAAGATTTTCAAGAGCCAGTATCGTTGGTGGTGACCTGCTAAGAGGGTGGGGTGGGCTTGATGCAGGAGGAGGGGATATGTGTTTCCGTACAGTGGGCGTAGTTCCTCCCATGGGAGGAGGAATATTTCAGCTCTAAAATTATTTTAATGTAGAATATTAAATTCTCTTAAGTCTCTTTCCCGCCCACCCACCACCTCCTTGGGTGAGTGGCAGGATTTATATTTCCTTAAAGTTGAAAATCACCAGGAGTCCCAGCCTTGTCTTAGACCAATTGAATCTGACTTTCCAGGAAGATTTATAACTAGAGCAGATGACTGATGAGAAGTTTGTCAGTGACCTAAGGGCTGACCTAGTGTGGTGGTGGTGGAATTATTAGAGAGAAGACTTAAATAATAAGAGGGCTGATAAAACTATCATCCTTTCTTGCTTGTGAATTTGGATAGATTTGAGGCATTTGGGGTGGCAGATAGATATAACTTTGTATATAACTATAACTTCTATTACTAATAACATAGTCAAGAGTATGTAGATTAGTGTCCTGCTAACTGAACTCCAAAACAGTTAACAAGTTACATGCAAGGCGGACCTAGGTAGGTCTCTGTGAAAGAGCAGAGAACACCTGATTCCTACAGGCAGACCACTGCTTGCTTGCAAAATAAGGGAGAACTGCACTCGCCAAGTTTACTAATCAGACAAATCACTCCACCTTTCCTGGGGCAGAGAGGCCAAGAGTGTTAGTTATACGAGTAAGCTCCCTGTAAGGAGAAATATCTGGGATGGGGAAGAGAAGTATTTTCTTTTTTTTTTTTTTTTATAGAGGCATGTTTTATTTGGTTTTTTTTGTTGTTGTTTGTTTATACATGCACTGGGTACAGTCAGAAGCGTGGGAGGGTGAAAGAATTCACCAGAGCCAGAGCGGGAGCAGAGCAGGCAGAAGGACCGAAGTACACTGCTGAGGGGAGCAGCGGGCGGCAGGAGAGGTCTGCGCGCCATGTGGGACCCTCCTCCGGTGGCCGGGGAGCAGCCGGGGTTCGAACAGGCGCCGCAGAGGCCGCGGGCAGCTTCGCAACCCAGCGCTCAACCGCTGCGCCACCGGGGAGGCCCGAGAAGTATTTTCTTATCTTCAAGATCAAAGAGCTTATCAAGTCCCAAAATGTGTTAGATTATATCAGTTATGACTGTTGAAGGCACAGAGGGATGACTTGGAAGGTGGAGGGCCAGGTGCTAAAATCTTTGGAGGAAGAGGAGGGAGGGTGGTAGGCGCAGTAGAAGGGTAGTGGGGAGGGGGGTGTCTCAGTAGTTGGATAGCTGTTTTTCAAAGGGGCATTTATCTGTTATAATTCTCGCATACCTGTATGATTCTTTGATTAAACGTGTTCTCCCACGAGGCTGTAAGCTGCAGTTAGGCAGGGACCATGCCTTTTTTGACTGTCCTGCTTCCATAAATCCTTGTCGAATCAGCGAGGGAGTGGAGTGGCCAGGCTGTTGAGTCCACGAGTGGTGAGTGAAGAGCAGCGGTGCTTCGTGGTCGCTGGGCCGCGGTAGCTCACGGAACTCACACCCGTCCTGCCCCCGCAGCTGACATCAGCCTGGCCTCCTGGGGCCGCAAGGCGCTGGACATCGCGGAGAACGAGATGCCCGGCCTGATGCGCATGCGGGAGATGTACTCGGCCTCCAAGCCCCTGAAGGGCGCCCGCATCGCCGGCTGCCTGCACATGACGGTGGAGACCGCGGTCCTCATCGAGACCCTCGTAGCCCTGGGCGCGGAGGTGAGGCGGGCAGGGAAGGCCCACGCGGTGCCCGCACAGGCCCGTGAGGCGGGGACTCTGGACTTGTCAGCCTGCCCTCACCCTTTTTGGTGACTGGCCTCCACATTTTCTCCCTGACTGGGAAAATAGCTCCTGGCTGACTGCGCTCCGTTTGCCTCCTGAGCTATGGGGGGGTGGGGGGTGGGGGGGAATTGAATTCAAAGCCCTGCGGTCTTCCCGCAACTGACTCCCGTTGGCCGCCCAGGGTCATGTGCCTGTGTGAGGCCACGCCTGCTGCGGAAGGATGGCTGCTCTGATTGGCTCAGCCTGGGTCATGTGTGCAATGATTGACAGCTCCTTCAAGCGCTGGGAAACCAGGAGCAAGAGACTTGCACCGGCAGTTCTTTGCCTTGTGGACTTATGTCTAAGCAGGTGTTTCTTTTATTCCCTCTTTTTCTTAATAAACCTGTCTTTTAAAAAATTTTTTTTTAAAGTTTCTCAAAGAGGAGGCAGGGCAGAGCAGCCACAAGCAACAGTATTCTAGGGCCCACTCCTTGGACCTCCTCTTTTTAAGTATTTACACTCTTGGTGACCTTTTCATGACTTTACTGTCTGTATGGTGATGACTCCCAAATAGAGTGCCTGGATTTCTCCCTGGAACTCCTGATTTATATGTCCAGCTGCTGGTGTATTACCTCTGCTTGGTCATCTAATACATATCTCTACCTCAACTCGTCCTATCTCCCTGGTTTTTCCACACACACCCCTCCCACCCCTTCCTGCAGTCTTCCCCACTTAAGCAAATAGAAACTCCAGCCTGTGGGTTCTCTCAGTTCGAGAGCCTGGGGTCATGCCTGACTTACACCAGTAACAACTTATCTTTCAGCAATTCCTGCGAGCTCAGCCTTCAAAAGAGACCCACCATCACCTCCACTGCTGCTGCTGCTGCATTTCTTTTCTTTTTTCTTTTTTTTTTTTTGTGGGACCCTCGCTGGCGGCCAGGGAATGAACCCGCGCTGCAGAGGCTGTGGGCAGCCTCGCAGCCCCGCGCTCAACTGCTGTGCCACAAGGGGAGGCCCGCTGCTGCATTTCTTGTCTGAACTTGTAACCTCTCCTTCACTCTTTTCCCTTTTCCCTCCACATGGCACCAGAGTGATATCTTAAATCACACATCGGCTCTTGTCACTGTCCTGGCTCCTGCCCGTCCATCCACTCGGGTCCCCAGCTTATGTTAGCACAGCCAGCTGGGCACAGATCCCGAGCCTTTCACCCCGACCTCCAGGGCTTTCCCCTGTCCCTGTCCAGTGACCCTGGTGCATTTGAGTTGTCCATGACCAGCAGCTCTGTGGCTGCCTCTTCCAGGTGCAGTGGTCCAGCTGCAACATCTTCTCTACCCAGGACCATGCAGCAGCTGCTATCGCCAAGGCAGGTATTCCAGGTGAGTGCTGCTTGCTGCTGGAGAAGGTGGGAATGCATGAGGAGGCTCTGTTGCTCTCTCTATGAGCTTTACCAGCTCCTGTGGTGACAGATTTCCCCGTGGCAGGTTTGAGGACTTATGGCCACAGAACCCAAACCTAGTGATCCATAGGAAAGAGCTGTTTTGTCCCACTGTCGTCCAATAGATTTTAGTGCTTATTGGCTCAACTCAAATCAGGTGACCAGGGAGGTTGGGATCTTATGATTGGAAATCACATGCTGTAGAGGAGGCGAAGTTTTCCTTAAAGAGTCTGTTTCCAAAAGAACTGGGGAGGGATACTGAGCAGAGAAGGAGCTCCGTGTCTAGGGGACTGGCAGAGGACTGGACCTAATGAAAAGGAACTTTGTCAAGCTGCTGGGAAAATGGACACATTTTGCCTCAAGTTGGTGAGGGGAGTGGTTATTCTGGTGGTGATTAAATAAAACGTTCCTGATTCCTTCTAAATAGCCACAGGTGGAAAGGACAGAGGAGGACCCTTCCAGAAACTGATCAGGCCTGGACAGCCATGTCTCTAACTCCTCAGCATTGGTTGGGCTCCTTGGCCCTTTCTGGGAAAGCCTGGTTTTCCAGACTGTTGTCTGCTCTGGTTGGGGGAGGAGCAGCTGGTTATGTCCTTGCCCCACACTTGTGTCCAGGCATAACGTATGGGATTCTGTGAGGGAAGATGAGTTGGGGCATGAAGCAGAGCAACGTTTGGCACGGAGAAAGTACTTCATACATAGTAGCTGCTATTAGTAATTTTTTGGCCAGACTTTGTCTGGGCCCACTTACCACAAGATTGCTGGGTTCTCAAGTGCTTTCGGAGCAGAAGGAACCTTGAATCTTGCCTTGTGGGCCCACCTGAGTGTAGCTGCTGCCCTGCAGCACCCCCTTGTCAACAGTAGATACTGTGAAGAGGAACTGTGCTCACTGTGGGCTGATGTACTTGGGACAGACAGAGGGGCTGGGAATAGAAATAACTTTTCAGATACCTCTATCTGGGGGGCTGTACATGGCCTTCATCTCATTTAATCTGAACCCCCACTTATAGAAGAAACCGAGGCTTACTGAGGTGAAATGATTTCCCAGTCACATAGCCGTAGAGGACAGAGCGAGGATTTGAACTCAGACCTACCTGGCCCTCGGTTGTGTTCTTAGCACTGTGGAGTCTTCATAGGGGCTGGAGGTGGCTGGGGATGGGAATTAGGAAGGAGATAGTATTGGCTCTGTCCAGGTAGGTCCCTGGAGCAAGTGCCAGTGAAGTGGACAAGGCCCTAATATGCCACTCACCCTCCAGTGTATGCCTGGAAGGGTGAAACAGACGAGGAGTACCTGTGGTGCATTGAACAGACACTGTACTTCAAGGATGGACCCCTCAACATGATTCTGGATGATGGTGGTGACCTTACCAATCTCATTCATACCAAGTATCCACAACTTCTCTCAGGTGAGCAGAGTGTGTGGGTGGACTGGGTGATGGCAGTCTGTGTGAAGGCAGCAGGCCTGGCTTGCCAGGACATATGGTGGCTTAGGCAGAAGGTTCTGTGGAAGATGGGAGGACAACAGGCTGCTGTAGGCATGCTTGGGCCTGGTCTTTTTACTTCTGATGGTGTGGTACTAGGGTGAATGGGGAGGCCCGGCTTTAGTGGTCCAAGGGCAAGCATAAGGTAACAGCTGGGAATAGCAGAGTGGTGGGGAAGAATGTTATGAGGATAATAAGTGCAAAGGCCCTGAGGCAGGAAAGCCTGGACTACTTAGGAAACAGAAGAAACCAGGGCACTTTCCACTATAGGACAGTATTATGGGATAATGGCTGGAACTTTAGTGAAGGCCAGATGTATGAGGACATGGTAAGTCAAATAAAAAGAGTTTAACTTGATCCTGGAAGTAAAGGGAATTAATTAATTGGAGCATTTTGAAAAGATTTCTCTGAAAATATGTATGTTAAAAATGGCTGCTGGAACATGGGTTGTGGCTGAGATGTCAGGTAAGAGAGGATGGTGGCCGGCACTGGGAGTGGTGGTAGAAATGGAGAGGTCAGGAGTTGTGGGCAGATGGAACCATTAGACCTGGTAATGGCAGTGATTCCCTCATTTTGGCCTGGTGATCGGGTGGACTTTGTTATCAGACACAGAGATGGGAACCTGGGAGAAGTAGCTTTAGGGGGCAAAAGTGAAGAATTTGGCCAATGGGTGTGGGTCCTTGGAGGCTCCTGGGGCCTAATCCCAGGTCCCCCAGCCCCTACCTCATCCTACATCCATTGTGCAGCTCCTTCCTGGCCTGAGCTTCATCCCCTCCCTCTTGTTCAGGTATCCGAGGCATCTCTGAGGAGACCACGACTGGGGTCCACAACCTGTACAAGATGATGGCCAATGGGATCCTGAAGGTGCCTGCCATCAACGTCAATGACTCCGTCACCAAGGTGAGCCCATGGGCAGAGACCGCTCTAGCTGTTGGCTCCCAGCGCAGCTCAGGGTAGGCCCCTGGAAAAGGCCTGAAGGAAGGCTCCAGGCTAGGGACACCTGCAAGGGGGAGGGAGGATATAGATTGAGGATAATGAGGGCGTTAAAGGGGGGAAGAGTTACACAGTGAGGCTCAGAGCTGGGCATCAAGAGCTTTAAAGTGAAGCAGGTTTTTGACCAGGTAATTTCTCCTAGTAATTGATCCTTGAAAAGCCTGGACTGGCAGAGGAAGGCGAGAGAGAAGGGCTGAGGGCTGATCAGGGCAACGGCCATATGAGTACACTGGCTGGTGGGGAGAAGTCACAGGAGGTGATCATCCCAATGCCCACCAGGCCAAGATGCTGAGAGTGGGTCCAAGGCCCCAGGACTTTGCCTGTACATGTCACCCCTTGTTGCCTCTCCTTTCAGAGCAAATTTGATAACCTCTATGGCTGCCGGGAATCCCTCATAGATGGCATCAAGCGAGCCACAGACGTGATGATTGCAGGCAAGGTGGCAGTGGTAGCAGGCTACGGAGATGTGGGCAAAGGCTGTGCGCAGGCCCTGAGGGGTTTTGGGGCTCGTGTTATCATCACTGAGATCGACCCTATCAACGCACTGCAGGCTGCCATGGAGGGTAAGATAGGGTGAGGGTTGGCTCTCTGCCACTGGGACCAGGGAAAGGCAAGCCCACCCCGGATGACCCATGATTCCTGTCTCTGCACAGGCTATGAGGTGACGACCATGGATGAGGCTTGTAAGGAGGGCAACATCTTTGTCACCACGACCGGCTGCGTTGACATCATCCTTGGCCGGTAAGTGCCAGCTTGGGGGTCTTGGGAAGTCAGGGGTGAGGCAGGCTTGGGTGGCTGTCTTTTGTCCTAACAGTCTCCCATGGGCTCTGGCTCCCTGCAGACACTTTGAGCAGATGAAGGATGATGCCATCGTGTGCAACATCGGACACTTTGACGTGGAGATTGATGTCAAATGGCTCAATGAGAACGCTGTGGAGAAAGTGAACATCAAGCCCCAGGTGAGTAGCCTCAGCCCTGTCAGCTGGGTGGCACGTGGAGGGTGGAGGCACCATGCTTTGGACTGGCCACCAAGGCAGGCAGGTGAGAAGGCTGTTGCAGCCTGGTCACTGGGATGGATATGGAGAGGGTCTGGTTTCAGCGCCAGGTTGATCCTGAGTGCGGCTGGAGTTGGGAAAGGTGTGAAGCAAGTGAGATGAATGTGGTGAGGTCGCTGCTGTAGAATGAACACTCTTGTTGCTGTGTGGGGAAGAAAAACAACGGAGTTGGGGTTGGGTGGGCAGAGGCTTCCGGAGGATGCTGTTAAGGTCCCTGCAAGGGACTTGTAGGTTGTGGGGACCGGATGGATTGGATGTGGAGTCAGATGGGGGAAGAATCGAAACATGCTAGATTTTTGGCATGAATAAAAAGGGGGACCATTTACTGAGCTGAGGAGACATGGAGCTGGAGAAAGAGTAGGCAGTGGGGAGTTAAAAGATGAGTTCCTTTGGGATATGTGCCATTTTGGGGGGGGGATTATGTTTACTGGGGCAGTTTTTTCCTCTGCTTATAAAAATAATGCATTTCTGGGAGACCCTTTAATTTCAAGTAGCAAGAGCTTTAAGCAAACTTTTCGGAGTTTCTCCAGTAAGTAATATTCAGGAGTTAATTAGGTTTGTACATATGGATATTTGTCACATTTTCCACATTTGTGGAATACACCACAATAAAGGGAGCACTCGGGTTGGTGCCAATGCTGTCTTCGAGACGTATAGAAAGTGTAGGCACAGACACCCGAGCAGCAACGCCACAGGCCCAGGCAGGAGCACAGAAACTCCCAGGGGCATTAGCAAGCACCCCTCCCAATATCCACCACATGTCTATCTACCCTCCTGGTGCTTCTGCGCTTGGGCCCTCTGCCCCAGTGTGGGAGTTCCAGCACTAGCCTAGGGGTACCAGTTCCTGCCCCGGGGAGGGCACTCCATCTCTCTGCCTAGGAGGCCTGGCACTCACCACAGCATGGGGGCGGGCAAGGCATGCATCCCTGGCAGCCAGCCAGACTGCCTTCCAAAGAGGCCACACAGAACTCTGTTGGAATGATGGGCATCTCTCCCCTAAGCTGCCCTCTAAAGCCTGACTCTCGATCCCCCTGAGATCCTCAACAGTCTTGCCAGCCTTCTTCCCAACTTTATCTCCTATCCAGCCTCTCAAGGACCTGCACACTTGGGTCACCCTGGATCACTCCCTGAATACACCACATTTCTGCTTCTGTTCCTCCATCTGGAGACTCCTTTTGTTTGGAACAGTGACTAGCCTTTTCTTTGCTCGAGATCCCCTGCCAAGCCAGTTCCCTGCTTGTGCAGATCTGTAGTACAGCACCCGTCCTATTGTAGTTGGAGTCACTGATTTTGGTCTTTGGCTCTGTTGTCCTACATGAGGGCAGAGTCCAGTTTGATACACTGCCTATGGGGGCTTGGTTCAGAGAGGTGCCAGTGAGTTTTCCTGAAGAAGGGATGCTCGGTAGACCTCAAAGACCTTTCCTTGAACTATAATAGGCCTCTTGGAGTAACCTGGAGACCTAGGCTTTCGGAAAGCTGTTTGAGAGGCACTGTGAGGGATGACAGGTGGCAGGAAGAGGAGGGAAATAGGTAGAAAAGCGAATTTACATGCGTGTTTGTGTAGTAGAGAGATGGAAGACTTTTGGGGGATTGAGGCTGATGATTCCATTTCTTGTTTATTCACTAAACCAGGGCCTCAGCCTGGTGGAATCACTGAGTAGCCACACCACAGACAACTGATATTAAAATCTCAGTGAAGCAAAAGCATCACCATTTTAAAAACTCCTACTGTGATTCACATTTGCAGTTGAGGTTGAGCACCACTGCATTCAATTGTTAGTGAGGAAGGTGGTTGAGATTCTGGCCAAAAAGAAGTCTCAAATCTGTCCTCGGACTGCAGGCTCAAGTTGCAACCACTCAAATTGCAGTTCATGGCTGTGGATGAAAGACTAAACCTTTTAAACTTCAGTATCATTATCTGTGAAATGAGAATAATAGTAGATTATAGGTCTATTAGGATTTAATGTGATCTATGTATATATACATATACATAGTTTATGTATGCTCTTAGCCCAGGACCAGTGGATATAATAACAATGACAGCATTAGCTACTACATATTAAATACTCAGTAGATGCCAAGCTTGGCGCCGAGTGCTTTACATGTGCCAACTCAGAATTCTCATAGCAGACATGTGAGATCTACAGCTCAGAGTTGCTTAAATATTCACTATTGTTAATTGTGTGTGCCAGACCCTGAGCTGGAGGTCATTCAGGGTCTTCATGGGTACTGTTGGAAGCAGGGAGGCCTGTTGGACAAGAAGGGTGGGTAGGGGTGGATAGTGGGAGCACTGCCCTTCCAGCCCTCATCAATGTGCTGCCAACTTGCAGGTGGACCGCTACCGGCTGAAGAATGGGCGCCGCATCATTATACTGGCCGAGGGCCGGCTGGTCAACTTGGGCTGTGCCATGGGTCACCCCAGCTTTGTGATGAGCAACTCCTTCACCAACCAGGTGCTGGCGCAAATTGAGCTGTGGACCCACTCAGACAAGTACCCTGTCGGGGTGCACTTCCTACCCAAAAAGGTGGGTTCCCTTCTCCACCCTAGCCCAAGTGTCCACGGAGTTTATAAAGTGCATACTTTTCTACCGTCTTATGGGTCCTCATAGGGTCCTTTATAGGACAGAAATCATTTTTTCCATTTAACAGGAGAAAATTGAGGCCCAAAGTAGGGAATGATGCCCATGGTGGCAGGGCTGGGTAGTGAGAAAAACAAGTATTTAGGAGTGTACACACCCAGGTTTAAATCTCAGCCTCACCACTTATAGGCTCTATAACTGGGGTAAGTTACTTAACTTCTGTGTCTCATTTCCTCATCTATAAAATGAAAGTAATACTGCCTTCTTTAAGGATTATGAGGATTTCCTTAGATCAGGGATCACAAACACACATGCCCACAGGTATTGGGCAGGTAAACAGATAAAGTGGTTTGGGTGGAGACTGACTGAATAGCCCATGTCCCAGCTGAAGGGGGTGGCTGCCTGTCATCAACCTGGAACCCAGGCCCATTGGTCCAGGACTCCTGACATTTTAAGAGAGTTCAGACATAAAGATCTTTGTATGAAATACTCAATTTTAAAATAGGCAATTAACAAAAAAATAACCAGGCACTTCAGCTTGGACATTGTCTTTCAGGCCAGTGCAGCTTACAGACTGCAAGATTGGGGCCTTGGAATGAGATGATGCCACTAGCACTTGTGTGTGAGCATGACACACAAACTATGGGTGTGTGGTCACACTTCCGTAACAGTGAGGTTCTCTGATCTAAAATCCAGAGCTTATTCTAACACTCTGTACATCCTGCCCATCCCAGGGGTCAGAACTGTTTTAGTCCTGGCTTTTTTTTTTTTTTTTTTTTTTTGCCAGTATAATAGGTGAACTTAGCTTTGCCACTGTACCCTGTCTGGGCCTCAGTTCCCTATCAGCTCAATGGTTAGAGTTGTTCTTGCTCTCCCAGCTTGTGGCTACTGGAGAAGTCTCTTTACCTCTTTACCTCTATTCCTACCATCCCTTGAAAGATTAAACCTCGTAACAGCTGTGAGAGATCTATCCTCAAATGGGGAAATTGAGGTTCAGAAATTGACTTGTTCCCAAAACTGTCAAGTATTGGACCAGGAATAAAACCCATCTCTGTCCAGGTTGCTAACTGTATGATGCACTGCCTTCTGGGTACAGGGTGAGGGAGAAAGAAGGGTGTTCTAAGGTAGACCAGGCCAAGTGAAGGGTAGATGCAATGTGTACTTGGGAGTTGGAGACCTTCATTCTGCCTCCAGAACTGACACAGACTTGGGGCTGGGTTCTGCTCCTGCCTTTGCTTGCCTCCTGCAGTTTTGTCATCTGTTAAATACAACAATAAATCCTGCCCTCCTTCTGAGTGGTGTTTGTGAGGCTTTAATGAGACAGTGGGTGTGAAACCTCTTGGGAATTAACGCCCTGGCTGGTCTGTCGTTAAAGGCTGTCATGTGGTTATGGCATGGAACTTGGGCTCCTGGGGGCAGAGAGAGAGACCCCATCTAGAACTAGAAGCTGAGATGCTCAAGCGTTCATTCTTCTCTAAGGGCAACCACTTAGTCTTCTTTTCAGGTCCCTTTTATGCATTTCTGTGCTGGTCAGAGTTAAAAACCAGCCTTCTCTAACCCCAGCTTCTGCTCTCCTTGGTTCTCTTTCTTCAGAACTGCCTTGGAGGCCATAAGTTGACAGGCTTAAGATCAGTTTTGGGGCTTTGGAGCCAGAAGTACCTGGGTTCAGATCCTAGATCTGTCATTAGCTGTGTGACCTTGGGCAAGTCAGTCTACCTTTCTTGAGCCTTGATTGCCACAGTGTAGCCAGGATCCTTTTGGGTTACAAGTGGTAGAAACCCTGTTCAAATTGATACATTAGTTATGTGTTGCTCTATTATAACCCCAACTCAAGGACAGAGGATTTAAGGATATATTTTGAAACAACTACAACCAGTTTAACCAAAAATGAAACACTACTGGCTATATATAGTAGAGGAGTTAAAGGTTTAGACACTGGATCAAGGATTCACTGTCATCAGAGCTCTGTCTTGGGTTCTTTCCTTTACATTCACTTCACTTGTTAATTAGACGTACCATTGGCGAGCTGAGGCTAATTCCCTCCCTTTTAGGAATTCAGTAGACTGGGTTGCCCCTGTTTCTCCTGTCATGGAAAATATGTCCTGACCATAGATCAATTCAGAGAAACATTTCGGTTAGCTACTTGGGTTGGTGGAGGGTGAGGAAGGAGATGTAATTGATGGTCTCACCAGGACTGCTTAGAGAAGAGGATGTAGCATGGTTCCCTCTGAGGAAGGGGAGCTAGGCAGCCCAAAACAACACATGCACTGAGGCAGACTGTGAGGACAGAATGAGGTAACACACAAATACCACAACAGTACAGCTTTTTACCTCTACTGGCAGTTGAATGCAGATAAAGGTCCTAGAAAATGGCACTGATTCCAGGTCTTTCTTTGTTTTTTCCCAGCTGGATGAAGCCGTGGCTGCAGCCCACCTGGGCAAATTGAATGTGAAACTGACCAAGCTGACAGAGAAGCAGTCCCAGTATCTGGGCTTGCCCCGTGATGGCCCCTTCAAGCCTGATCACTACCGCTACTGAGAACCAGGCCTGCCCTTTGTCTTCCAGCTGCTGTCCTTGCCCAGTCTCACCTCTCTTGTCCAAGAGCAAATGGCACCAACTTTGAGATTGGTTTGTTATTGTCTCCTATTGACTCCCAGGAGCTGGTTGCTCAGTCTTTTGCCTCTGCTGCATCACTCATACTGTTCTAAGAATGTTGGGGAATTAAGACGCCCCTCAAACCCTGGTCATGACAGAGGGTGTAAAGGAGACACCCACAGGAAACCATGAGCTTGGGGGTCTTGGAACTGCTCACTCATTCCTTTCTTAGACTGGAAGTTGGCAGTGGTGGTTACAAAGCCCATGCACTTTACTCTGGAGGTCCTCATCTGGCCTGTGGACTCTACTCATGTTTCTGGTTTGCAAGTTCACTGGCTCCTCAGCCCATACAGATGAGAAGGAGCAGGGAGGAACTGTTAAGAGTTGTAATGTTCCTGAGAGCCTGACCCAGGGCCGGGCATTCTTTTAGACCTCAGAAAAATGAGGTTGGTATTTTTCAGTTCCTGTTTTACAGTGGTTAGAATATACTGCTGGAGGACAAGGACAAGAGAAGTGACAGCCAGAGGTTGAGCAGGGCCAGGAAACATAAAAGCAGGCATACATCTGCCACCACGTTGGAACATGATGGATCCACAACTCTGGATCAAAAAGAGACTAATTTGGTTTTATAATGTTAAAGGAGAGCAGGAAAGTTTGTAAATAAAAATTTTGGTGCCGAAAAGAATTTTGAGCCTTTATTATATAAATATACTGCTAGTAGTGTATGGCATGAACAAGGGGTTACAGTTGTGTGCTGATGAAGCAGTGCAAAGATGAAGTCTGCAGTGTGGGGTGATAAGGGCTTCAGGCAGGCAATCCTGTGGTGTGAAGATGGAGCTCATCTCTTCAGGTGTAGCTCTTGTAAATAAGCCTGCTTTTTTTTTTTTTTTAACCCAATCTAAGACTGTCATTTAATAGGTGAATTTAACTTGTTTATTGTAACCTGCTTGTTTTTATTTCCTCCACCTTATTTTTGGTGATCCAGTTCATATTTTCTTTTTCTCCATTTTCACTTTGGGTTGACTCTATTGAGCACCAACTATGTGCTAGATGTTTTATAGTTGAGGTTTTTTTTTTCCTTCTCACAACAAGATTGCATTAATTTTACAGAAAACAATGGAAAAGTTTAGATATTTAAGTGGCTTTTCTAAAGTCACAGTTTAGAAAAGGCTTTATCATGACCAAATCACAGGAAATTGAGCTCCCTATTTGCCTAAATGGTGATTTACTGAATCCCTGTTCTGCTCTTGGAAATCAAAGAGAAATAAAAGCCCTCCTGGGAATGGTAACTGGAGGCTATTCTAAGGATCAACCATTGAATGAAAGACCTCATGGGGCTGCTGGGATATCTGAGACCTGACCCCAGCCAGCTAGGATCTCAAGCTAGAAACAGGCACACCAACTGTTACACCATCTTCTGGCATTTCACTTTCTCTGTCCAGCTTTAGAGTTCTGTACCAGGCAGCAGTAGGAGAAAAGCAGTGGGGAAGAGATGGTACTTGAAGGTTTCTAACAGGAGGGATTAAAGGCAAGGGCATTCCAGGCAGAACAGCTTAAGCAAGAATGACTAAGGCGGGGTGGGAGGCAGTAAGCCCTAACCTGCCAGCTTTCTGTGGGGAAAGAAGTTCTTTAAAATGGTTCTTCCCCACATTTAAAGGAACTCAAGATTCTTGTCACTTTCTTATGAAGTCTATGTTTTGCTTCTCTTCCCAGTAAACATACATGCAAATAAAATGTGAGAACAAAAAGGAAAAAGCAAATTAGGGAGACTGGGTTTTACCTTGGCTTGAAGTAGCTGCTCAGACATTAGTCAGTGTAGGATAGCCTCAGATCACAAGGATCTCAGGCTGTCAGTAGCAGCCCTGGGTTCTTAGCCAAAGCCAGTATACAAGCTTACAGGCATCTGAGAGAGGTTGTGGGAGCACATCTCGGCCTTTCAGAGGGTAAAGGAGTCAGGGGGCTCCATGATTTGGGCCTGAGTGAAATTACTGAGAATTATTTGGTGTATAATAGTACTGACTGACCTTCAAGATCAACTGGTTCCCAGATCACTTAAGACTGGGAAACCAGAGCCTCCCCAGTGGCGCCCACAGCCTCTGTAGCACCAGTTCGATCCCCGGCCACCGGCGAGGGTCCCACATGGCACGACAGACCTCTCCTGCCCTCCTGCTGCTCCCCTCAGCAGTGTATTTCGTCAGTCTGCCTGTTCTGTTGCCCGCTCTGGCTCTGGTGAATCCTCTCACCCTTCGAGGCTTCTGACTGTACCCAGTGTTACATAAATAAATAAATCTTTAAAAAAAAAAAAGACTGGGAAACCAAGACTACCTTGGAATCCAACATCAATGAATGCATTGTCTCCTTCCTCTCCTCAAGTTTCCCTCTATTTCCCAGTTCCCCAGGGGCTGCACTCCCTGCCTTCGCTTCCTAGGGCCCATCTCTATTTTTCTTTCACAGCCTCTTACATGTATACACAATGCAGAGTTCCAGATATTGTTAGACATTGGGATAAATAATGAGAAAAAGAACAAAAACTAAACTTTCCCCCTACGTGTAGTAGCCCAAAGACACAAAATTGTACTTTTTGATTTGGGGAGGAATCAGCTGCTCCAATAGCTTGTAAATGCAATCTCACCAACTAGTCAGGTTAATTAACTTTCTAGTAGTCGTGCTTTTATTACTGCTCTGTAGTCTATACAACCATTGTTCCAGATTCTAAAGTGGAACTCTAGAAGGTGTGAAAACCTTCAGGAGCCAAAGGAATGAAGGTATTTGCTGGGCTCCCCAAACAATAAGACATAATGGCATTCATTGTCATCATCACCACTATAAATATACTTCATGCATGGAAAATGAAGGGGAGGAACAAGTTTATTCCAGGGCCTCCCTTGGTGGTGCAGGCGGTTGAACACCATGCTGTGAAGCTGTCCACAGCCTCTGCAACACTGGTTGGATCCTGGCCGGCCGGTGAGGGTCCCACATGGCACTGCAGACCTCTCCTGTCTTGCCCGCTGCTCCCCTCAGCAGTGTATTTTGTCAGTCTGCCTGTTCTGTTCCCCGCTCTGTCTCTGGTGAATCCTCCCACCCTCTCGCACATCTGGCCTGAACCCCGGTTCTTGTATAAATAAATAAATAAATCTTAAAAAAAAAGTTTATTCCAGACTAATCTGAAATTTACTACAGCTGGTTAGGCTAATTCAGTTAAAATCAAATTCTTTTCTTGATTTATCCTATTCCTTTCACACATGGGAATTTGCTCTTGGCATTAAATTCCTTTATAAAGTTCCTATTGTTATGACTGGGGGTAATTTCCTGATGGTGGAGGTGCTAGATGTTTGGTTGTTCAAACAAATGGACATACTTAGAATAAGCACCCAGAGATTGCTAATTAGGTTGGTCTGTTGTCCAGAGTTCAGGAAGGGGGTTTAAGGCTCTTCTATGGCCCTGCTACTCCCGCAGGGCAGTGTTTTGAAGTATACTACTCCTGTAGAAGCGTAACTTTCAATGTCTACTTTTAAGAACACTGAAGTTTTTTAAAAGTAAAAGCATGCATGTATTTAAAAGTACTATGCACCTAATTTTAACACATTAGAGACCACCTGGGCCAGATTTTGAAATAAACCTCTTGTTTCTGTTCAATGGAACACTATTCTGAGGTCACGGCTGTTAAAACCTCTTAGCAACAACTTTTCTGTGTGAATTAGACCTTTCTTAGTATCATGCAACCAAAATGATGGAAACACGCTGGTTATGGAGGTGGGTTAAGGAGGACAAGTATTAATCTCTAATCCCTGATTTCAAATTTCTGAGGACATTGTAGTGTAAAACCAATTAAAACTGCTTTAATGTATTATGTGTTAGATATAATTTTATGTAATAAGATTTCAACTGAGGAAATGAACCTCTTTTTTTTTTTTTAAGATTTATTTATACAAGAACCAGGGTATAGGCCAGATGCGCGGGAGGGTGAGAGGATTTACCAGAGACAGAGCGGGGAACATATAACAGGCAGACTGACGAAATACACTGCTGAGAGGAGCAGCAGGCAAGACAGGAGAGGTCTGCCGCGCCATGTGGGATTCTCGCAAGTCGGCCGGGATCAAACCTGCGCTGCAGCGGCCGCGGGCAGCTTCACATTGCGGCGGGCGGTGTTCAACTGCCTGCAACCACCAGGGAGGTCCGCCCTCTCTTTAAAATTTTAATATGTAGCAGAATTTCTGGGGCTAGAAGTATCCTAAGAACAACCATAGTGGCAGGTGATTTGGGGCCCTAGAACTATGTCTTTAGGACCCTGAAGTTTGAAGGGAATTCTGAAAAGATGGAGAGTCTAAGGATCTGAAAGGGAACTTGGGCAGATAAATACCTACCAGATAGTTGAATTTTTAACAAAAGCAAAAATAGACCTGTAGGGTAAATGAAAAAATATCAGGCTTTTCTGCCCTCCCACCGTTAGGATTAATGATGGATCATTGGGGTCCTGAATGCATGCCTGATGGCGGGCACCTGGAATAGGGTGTGGGCATAGGTAGATGGGATTCACCTGGGCTAAGACTGGGCTTATAAGGGGGTGGTGGGGGTGGAGTCACGGGGACGCCATCAGAAGCAGAAGAACAAAAGCAAAAGTGTGAAAGAGAAGCAGAGACCTCAAGAGAACACCGAGAGCCCAGAAAGAGTGAAGATATATCGGGGATAGGAGGTGTACCAGCCTCCTGGCCCCCCGGCACCCCTCCCTGCCATGTACCTGGTAAATTCCAATAAAAGTCTGCAAAAGCCACCGAGGGCTCCTAGGACTCCTCCTTTACCCTGTCTGCTCTGTCATAGAGAACCTGCCCTGTGCTTCCTGCCGCTACAGACCACTATGTTAATAATGGTTTTAGCCTCTACAAGGTCACTGGGCCACAAGCTCTGTAATCAGGGTATCCATATTGGACCTGTTAACCATAGTATTCACAGTACCTGACACAATGCCTGGCACACAGTAGGTGCTCAGTACATCTTTGCTGAATGTATGGGTTGTTTTTTTCATGTAGTTGTCTCTACCTGGCAGCCAACTGGTTCTTTCTCTAATGAACTGGGGCTTTGATTTTGCATCCCTGCCTCACTCACCCCTGAGAGTCAAATGGTGCCTAGTTGGCCAGCAATGTCTGGCAAACACAGATACAGTGGTTGCAATATGTTTCCAATATTGCCATTACCAATGACATTTACTCAGTAGCAACTGTGGTACAAGGAACAAAAGGTTCTTGCCCTGTGGGCTTGCAACCTAAATGACGGAAACAAAACAAGTAGCTGGCAATCTGTGTTTCCTGTTGAGGAATAAGAAGCAACAACTATTTGAAATAACAGAAGAGGATTTTTTCACATTTTATAGATAAGTAAACGGAAGCCAAGAGAAATGCAGAGACTTGCCTAGTTTGCAGAACTGTCTCCAGCCTGGCCTGGAGTGTCCATCTTTTTTCTCGTGCTCTGTCCAGGTTGTTCCCACTCTATCTGATGTTTGCCTCCTTGATTCTATGTTGACCATTCAGGTTACACCTGGGTCTCTGGTTGGTAAAAGGTCTGTGGAAGGGAGGCAGCTTTAAGAATTGGAAAGAGAGAAGATTGCAAGTGGACAAGTGGACCAGGAGAAGTGGTCCCACCTGTACTGGCCTGTGAGCGCCACTGTCCTCGCCTCCAAGGATAGATACATGGTAGTTATTAGGGCCGAGGCAACTTCTTATAGCCTCTCTAGCATTTTCTTGTGCATAGGCTTTTAAAATATTACCTTCTTATAATAACGTTTTAGCTTCCTCTTTCTTGCTTAAAGTGATTCCTTGGGGGAGAGGCAGATCCCAGCTGCTAAGGGTAGTGGGGGGCACTGACAGGTGGCATCTCATCCTTTCTCCTGACTGGCATATTGCTCCACAGCCAAGCATTGTAAATAGATGGTGTCATTTGAAGTTCTTGCACTGGAAATTTCCACGTGACTCCCCCATCCTGGTTGGTCCTTCCTCACAGACCCTGCTCTCACCGCTACTTCCTCTCCATAGCAATATACTAGGTGGCCCTCTCTCAAGGGCCCTTCCAGAGAGTACCGCACCCAGTTTCTCATAGACTCAGAGATGCTCTCAGGATGAAATTTTGGTCAACAAGGGGCCTCCCCTGGTGGCGCAGGCGGTTGAGCCCAGCACTGTGAAGCTCTCCGCAGCCTCTGCAGCCTTGTTTGCAGCCTCGGTTTGATCCCCGTCGGCCTGCAAGAATCCCACAAGGCGCGGCAGACCTTTCCTGCCTTGCCCGGGCTCCCCTCAGCAGTGTATTTCAGTCAGTCTGCCTGTTCGTTCCCCGCTGTCTCTGGTGAATCTGCTCACCCTCCCACGCATCTGGCCTGTACCCCGGTTCTTGTATGCATAAATAAATAAATCTTAAAAAAAAAAAATTTTGGTCAACAGGCCCCTGATAATCCAGGGCCTACTCACCAAGCCCAGGTACACTGCCTCCTTACTGGCTGACAGAGCTAGAGGATAATGAAGGATTCCCGAACCCCCTGCTTCCTATTTGCGAACCCAAATGTTAGGTTGTCCCAACGAAAAAAACGCCAGGGGACGAAGAGTGTTTATTTAGTCTGGGAGTTGGAGAAACTCCCCTAGGTCCCAGCACCTCTGGGAGAAAGGGAAGGGGCTGCACAGGTGGCACCCATTTTTTGGAGTTTTCTGAGGCCCTAGGTTACTCAGGCCAGAGTCTGGTTATAGGGACCTACTGCAACAGCCAGTCACAACCAGCCAGCCCAGTTTTTAAACTGGCACCCCACTCCCCCCAGGATTGATAGCCATGTGAGATTGTGTATGCAATTGTAATCTTGTTTTTCCAGGGGTGAAGGGAGTTCTCTAGGAGGGGAGGAGGGGTGAAGGTTGAATGGCAATTCCTTAGAAGCTTCTTTCTGCCTGACTCATCTGCAGTGCCTGGTTTTGGAAGCAGCGCTGGGTGTCCCAGGTGTAAAGGAATAGAGCATCATGAAAGTGCTTACCAGGAGTGCAGAGATAACCGGGTTACCTGGCACAGAGGTAACTGGGTTTCCCCAGGACCAGGTGAGTAGCTTGTGTGCCAAGGGACTTCCGCGGTGAAGGGGACTGGGCCAAGTGAAAAGAACCTTTCCAGTTCTTTAAAGAAACAGCCACAACATACCTTCAAGCAGCCTTCATATATTTAGATCTTAGCCTAGCCCAAGCCTTCTCCGTGAAGCCCCGCCTCCCGGGAGCCCCGCCCACGCAGGCCCGAGGAAGCCACACCTACTAGAGGTCACCCACCCACTGGGGCCTCCAGGGTCCCCTGGGAGCCCCGCCCCAGGAAGTCCCGCCTCCTGGGGCCCGCCCAGCCCCGCAGCCGGGAGGCGGGCGCGCTCAGCAGCGGGGGCTGAGCACCCGGCAGGAGCACGCGCTGCGGAAGAGGCGGCACTGGCAGTAGGCGCAGGGGTCGCAGCAGGCGGGCGCCGGCGGCTTGCAGCTGTCGCGGGTGGCCACGCAAGCGGCGGGCGACTGGGGCCGGGGTCGCGCCGCTTTCGTCATCGAAGCCTTTTTCTGCGGGAAACGCCGGGGCTGCTTGAGCCATCCCAAGCCGCCATCCGTCCTCACCTCTGCCTGGGAACGAACTCCTGGATTATCGAGGCCCTGACGACACCCCCCCACGCGCTACCCGCTGTTCTCGAGACACCCCCAATGACCCCTCCTGCACTCCCAATCATGCCCCCCACCATGCCCATCAAAACGTATCTGGCTCAGGGCCTGGCCCCCTCCTCTCCCTAGGGGAATCTCACTCAGCTCACGGTTGTTTTGTATTTTTAATTATTTTCAGGAAACCATTTCAAAGAAATAGTGGGATAGCTAGTAGAGGTAGGCACAGGGTAATAATTTTGATAAACACAGACTGAGTTCTACAGTATTTCCCATCATGTAAGAAAGTGTCAGTTTCAAACCCCAGTTTTAACTCTGCCGTATCTGTGTCTTCCCCTTTCCAGTGTATCTGCAATCCCTGTCAGATCCTGGCCCACATCACATACTTCACTGCCACTGCCACCGCCACCCTGGGACCTAATCTGTCTTTGCTCTGGTACCCTTTCAGTACATCCTTTAAGTGCACCTGGGACCTCTGAAAATGATGGCATCTCAACTGGGCTTAAAGTGCCTTCCATCACCAAAGCTCTTTGCCCTTAAAAATGAAACATAAACTTTAAACTTTATTTTTGCCCATTATTCCACTATGGTTTGGCCCTGCCCACCTCTGACTAATCAATGACACATTCTCCCACCTGCCTTCCATTGTTTGCCCAACACAGCAAATGAGTCCCTGCTGAAGGGTCTGTGAGTTGGCTTCTCCCTTTCCTGGGGACATTCCTTGCTGTGCTGTCCAACACAGGTAGCCATTAGCCATATATGGCTACTGAGTACCTGAAATGTGGTTAGCACAAGGGAAGACCTGAATATTCAAATCTTTTTGGGTGTAGAACTGGCGTGTAGACCAGAGGTGTGGAGGTTGAGAGGATTCACCAGAGACAGGGTGGGGAAGAGACCACATGGATCTACTGAAATACACCGCTGAGAGGAGCAGCAGGGTGAGACAGGAGAGATCTGCTGTGCCATGTGGGTCAGCTGGGTGGGGGGAGGAGGATCCAACTCCTGCTGCCGTGGCTGGTGATAGTTTGATAGTGCTGAGACTTTAACCCCTGCAACACCAGGGAGGCCCTAGAAAAATTTAATTATATGTGTGGCTCACATCACATGGTATTTCCAGTGGGTATTCCTGCTGAGATTACTGAGTTTTTCAGTCTTTAAGTTGTTTTCCTTGATCACTTTTGCCTTCATTCTGTCTCATTTCCATGCTTAAATCCCATCAGAATTTATCCTTATTTGAACATATCCATTTATTGGTTTACTTACTATATATCTATTTTCCCTACAAGAATGTAAATTCCAGAGAGCAGGGATATGTCACTCTTGTTCCCTACTATATTCCCAGGACCTAATGTGTAAAAAAAGGTGTCAGTTTTGTCTATCATATTGTAACAGGGTGGTCCCAGGAAAGGGGGAGGTTCCCTGCCCCACCCAAGGGAGGGTGGAGCTGAGCAGGAAGAGGAGAAGCTGAAGAAGAGACTGAGGAAGGAAGCAGGATGGAGCCAGGAGACCTGGAGGAGGCACATGGAGCTTAGAGACACGTGAAGAAACTGCGCTTGTCTTTTGGTCGTAGACTGGGTGACACAGATGTGGGTGAGACCCATGGGGAGGTGACAATGGCAGCTTTTATCTTGATGTTGATTTTGCTCTTTTCCTTCCGGCTTGTCCGGTTGTTTGTGACCCTTTTCTGTGGGTCCCCACTGGAAGATGCTTTAGACTTGTGGCAGGCCTTGGGGCCTTGCTCTGGGCCAATCCATTTGGATGGACTTTTACCCATGAGGGGACGGGTAACTTTGGGTGCTTCATTTAGAAACTAGACTCTTGCCTTACCTGTATTGTTTCCTAGTTTTATTAAAGTTCCTTCCCATTAAAGTCTCATATGTTTTGTGTTGATGCGGCGGATGGCAGAACCCATTCAGAATAGGCAGGTTTGCGGGGGTTTGGGCTGCCCCTCTCCCTGTCCTATAACAGATTTGGCGCCCAAAAGTTACCCATCCCCTCGTGGGTAAAAGTCCATCCAAATGGGATTGGCCCAGAGCAAGGCCCCAAGGCCTGCCACAAGTCTAAAGCATCTTCCAGTGGGGACCCACAGAAAAGGGTCACAAACAACTGGACAAGCCCGGAAGGAAAAGAGCAAAATCAACATCAAGATAAAAGCTGCCATTGTCACCTCCCCATGGGTCTCACCCACATCTGTGTCACCCAGTCCACGACCAAAAGACAAGCGCAGTTTCTTCACGTGTCTCTAGGCTCCATGCGCCTCCTCCAGGTCTCCTGGCTCCATCCTGCTTCCTTCCTCAGTCTCTTCTTCAGCTTCTCCTCTTCCTGCTCAGCTCCACCCTCCCTTGGGTGGGGCAGGGAACCTCCCCCTTTCCTGGGGACCACCCTGTTACAATCTGATCTGCTTATTCATTTCACAGAAGGCCCTGAGAGGAGCAAGGGCTTTTTCAAGGTCATGCACTGTCAGGTTTTACTTCCCAATGCCTAGTCTAGGACTCCTTGAATTGGTTATAGTTGATCTGATAAACTGAGGGACACTAAATTGGAAGTAAATACATTTCAGCAAGGCCGTAGCTACTATTTCCTAAAGTGTGGGAAATTCCAGCATATGTGCAATCCAATGATGAGAAAGCATTCTTTTTCAATCTCTTTCAACTTGAAAGCTCAGTTTGGCATCCATATGCCATTAATGCCTCCCCAACATATTCTAATCTGCCTTTTAAAGCACAGTTTAGATAAACCTCAGATTTAGAACCTTTGGCAGGCAACATCAGCTAGAATTCACTTACTGTTTTTCATTTTATTCTTTTTTTTTTTTTTTGGTGGGACTCTCACCAGCGGCCGGGAATGAACCAGCGCTGCAGAGGCTGCGAGCAGCCTCACAGCCCAGCGCTCAACCGCTGCGCCACCAGGGGAGGCCCCATTTTATTTATTCTTAAGGTTACATACTATTTACAGCATTGATCCTCATTTTTTATTCAGTTATATATATTTTGAAAGTTTTAATTTATTCACTAATAAGTGAAACTTAGAGATGGCAAAATATAACAATGGTTCAAAATTACTGAGGTTTAGGAATCATTGTATTCATCCAAAAGAATGAGTGCTGGTGAGATTTCAGGCAGGGGGCTAGTTAGTAGAAGAAATTACTTTTCAGCAGGTAAGCTGTTTTGCTCAGTGAACCTCATCACCTTGGGGGTCTGGTTCAGGGATCTAGGCCAGGATGCCTTTAGATAACTTTCAGTTTCTTTTGTTGACCTGGAAAATCTTTCATTTAGTTGTGAGCCAGAGCTTGGGGTCTTCCCATTTTCTGTCTATTTTTACCCAAATAATGAGAACTCCCAGGCCTACCTTGGAAGATTTCTTTTCTGCTTCTTTTCTGCTGATCTTTTCAGACTTCTTGTTCAGAGCTTCAAAGAGAGACAAAAGGTCCAATGCCAGATGTTTCTGAGGGCCTGAGCTGCAGTAAAGTGGGAGGAGCAGAAGGGCTCTGGGAAGGCCCAGGGTAGGGGAGAGTAGTGGGGGTTGGCTAGATGAATCACAGCTTGGGATTTAGACCAGCAGGTTCTTGTTAGCCTGACTGCTGACCTGAAATCAGAGACTAAAGGCAAAATTGCCCTCTGAGGAAAGGCAAAAGGAAAATCAAAGGAGACCCTGGGATCTGCCTGTGGCACTCATGAGGGGCCTGGTTCCTTGACCTAATTGACCCTGTGTCACTCAAATTCACCCCAGATGTCCCTTCTTTAGTTTCTAGTCTGGCAGGTCAAGAATACTGTGATACTTTGAACATGGACTCTGTGTCTCCTACATGGATGGATCTGTGTTTTCTGTATTCCGTTTTCCATTTCTTAAGTGCTCTGGAGCCAGGCACACCTGATTTGATTTGAATGTTGATCCTGCCATATAACAGCTATGTGGTCTTGGGTAACATAACTGCCGTAAGACTCATCTGCGAATAGGGGTACTGTAATACCTATATTGCAGTGTTGTTTTGAGGATAAATGAAGTATGTTTATAAAGTGGAAATCTGGCACATCAGAGGTGGTCAATATTGATGTATCCGATCTCCTTCCCTGCCCTTACTTCCCTGATATAGCTAGAATATTTTCCTAGGCAAAGCAGTAAATGATATTAGTTTTGAACTTGGGTTCTGGGGCCTAAACACCTGGGTTTCAGTTCTGGTTCTGCCAATTAAGAACTGTGTGGTATTATGTTAATTATTACCTTTCATAAGTCTCAATTTCCTCAGTTGTGAAATGTGAATAAAAATATTATTCATTTCATAATGCCTAGCACATGATAAGTATTATCTGGAATTACTATTATAAAAAGGCTTTAAATGCCTTGATATTTTTCTGTGTAATCATTCTCAACCCTGGCATGACAGGACTGGTTCATCAGCCCACACTTGTTTATATTCTGCAGCATTACCCAAAGTTTGATACCATGGAGAGGAGTTCTGTGAGTCAGGAAGTTTTAGGAAATGCTAAGTTAAACCAAGTTCACCAGGGTCTTCATTTCGGGCTTTCTCAGAGCTTCTAAAATGCTAGCCATGTATTAGATTGGGGGCATGCAGTGCTTTCCCAATCAAATGAGTCAAGAGACACTGTATTCCTCTAGTATTATTTTGCAGAATGAGTAAGAAGGAGCCCATAACTATGGCAATGAATCCTGGTATCAGCCTGGGGAGCAGATTTGACTTCCTGCAGCCTCTTATCATAAGATAGAATCCAGAAGCTAGGCCCCAAGCCAGGCTACTTACCCACGATAGAGACAGAAGGGAAATCCAACAAGTTCATGGAGGACTTACTCCTGTCATCTCTGGGCTTCTCCTCAGGTGCCAGGTGGCTGCAGGCAGTGAGGAAGCACAGACAGACCAGCAGAGTGGCCAGGAGCAGACGGGTGATGTCCATCCTAGGAGGCATGAGTGGGACAGGGAAGGTAATCAGGCTGGTGGGCCAGGGGTCTTAGCAAGAGATGTGCCCTCCTGTTTTCTTTGTGTTTCTATGGGTTAGTGCTCTGACCCCATTCCACAAGTGTCCCAGTGGAACCTGAAGACTAGCATGGCTTAGAACAACGAAAGGGAATTGATGAAGAAAAAAAAAAAAAGAGAGAGATGGCCTCCCGGTGGCGCAGCGGGTTGAGCGCAGCACTGTGAGGCTGTCCACAGCCTCTGCAGCGCAGGTTCAATTCCCAGCCAGCCAGGGAGATTCCCACATGGTGCAGCAGACCTCTCCTGTCTCGCCTGCTGCTCCCTCAGCACTGTATTTTGGTCCTTCTGCCTGTTCTTCTCCCTGCTCTGTCTCTGGTGAATTCTCTCACCCTCCCAGGGCTCTGGCCTGTAACCAAGTGCTTAAAAGTGTATAAATAAATAAATCTAAAAAGAGAGAGAGAGAGAGAGAGAGAGAGAGATGGGGAGAGAAAGAGAGAAAGACATGTAAGGGAGGGCAATTGAAGCAAAGAGAAAAGGACTGCACTACAATTGGTCTCTCTCATCCAGAGGGTGAGTTGCTGTTTTGTTTTGTTTTAAAGTTAGTGGCCTCAGAAGGCCTATATCTGGGAGAGTAGTTGAAAGGTCTTAGTAGTGCCTCACAGGGCTGAGGTTTTACTAAGGTCCAGGTACAAGGCTAATAAGTTAGGATTCAGTGAGAAAAAATCAGGGGGAATGGTTCCTTTGGACAACTGTGTATGTTGTAAATGCTTTATTTCCACACCCAGAGAATATAAATACAGGTATGGTTTGTGTCAGGAGGATGGACCTGTAGATTTACTACTAGGTAGATTTTGACAGATCTCAGAATGGACTTCTTTCATAATGCATGAGTTTGGTTTAATTGGGGCTCATAGCTTCAGGAGCATCTTCATCTTCTCTGAGTGTAGACTCCCCGCCATGCCCCACCTTCCTTTTCCCTGTGCATATTCTCTCTGGTGTCTGGGCAAAAGTAGAGGCTGCTTTTCTGAGGTCTTTCCGCCCTGCCATAAGGCACTGTGGGCAAGAACAGAAAAAACGGTTTTCTTATGCTGGTGGTGTCCACTTCTGGGCATCCCTTACACTAGTCTGGTAATTTCTAACCTACTCCTCCTGGCCCTCAGCCTGGATGGAATAAAATTTCTGTATGTCTGTTATATATGTTCTAGGAGGAGGGGACACAAAAAGACATTCCCCACTCATAAACTTCCTGAAGTCTACCTCTACCCATCTCGGTCCTAATGCCAATTCTTATTCCTTTAGATCAGTGGGCTTTTACCTATGTGGGGTTGCCCTCTGCAGATCTCTTAGCACTCTACTACTAACCTGATTCTTCTCTCTACCAGCTCAGTTTTTAATGTTAAACTTCCAGGTCAGAAGAAGCTGCCACATGATGTGCTGAAGTGACATAATATTTTGAATTAAAGAAATAAATAATGAATGAATGATTCCCTAAACTTCCCGTTCTTCTAAAAGCAGCAATTTTCACTGATCCTCATCCTGTCTGTCCCTGAAAGCAGGAAATAAATCTCCATGCAAAGACATAGAGATTTATCACAGAGACCAGAGCAGGAAGCTATGTAAACAAATGCTGCTTAGCTCACTAAATAAGATGTCCAAAACAAAATTTTAAGAATTTCTTTATCCTGTCTGTTCTTCAAAAATGTATAACTTCTTTATCTAAAAACTATATAAATTGGCTGTTTCAGTTATTCAGGAAGTCCTATTTTCATAATGGTACTTCCATGCACATGAAATTAAATGTGGTCTTTTTTTTTTTCCTTCTGTTAATTTGTCTTCTGTCACTTTACATATTTTCCAGCTGTGAGGGCCTAGAAAGCTAGAGGAAGATTAGCTTCCCCAACACTTATCACGAACTGGCCAGCAATTTTCTACCAAAGCTTGGTAGTGAATCAAAAAATGAATTCTGGGCTGGGAGTCAAGAGCTCTGAGTTCTTGTTTTGACTCAGCATTAGTTAAATGTGTGTTTTGCAAATATCCATTTTCTCTCTCTCTCTCCCTCTCTTAATGGTAAAATGAAGGGAATGTGTTATGTCAGTGGTTTACATTCATTTATCAGGGGAACTCTTTCTTCAAGTAAACAGTGATTTGTACAATCCCAGTAGGTAATACAGTGTCAATAAAGAGTTTTCTCAAGCAGCTCAGATCATTTCCTCAAGCCCTAAGGCCCAGAACATTTTTTGAGGCCCTAAGGATTCCTGGCTCATGCAGTTTGATCTCTGAGGTTCCTAGCTCTTGTCAGCAATAGTTAAACCAAACAACCCTATGTCAGAAAACTCATGGGGTTGAGGTGCAGTTATTTGCTCCATTATTTGCTTCTCAGAATTTTGTACTGTCCTGCTCTTGTCACACTGTTTATGTGTTTGTCCCTCCCACTTGATTTAAAAAAAAAAAAAAAAAAAAGGCCATCTCTTACTCATTTTTATGACCCTGAACCTGCCATAGTGATTAGCCCAGAGCAGGAGTCCAGCAAATGTTGACTGGATAAATGCTAATGTCTTAAGCTAAGCTCCTCATCTTTCTTGCTTGGTGGGTTTCTGAAAATAACAGTTAGTTGCCTCTTCAACATCAACTATGATCTTCTGCTTTTTCTAAGAGGATCCTGAATTCCACCCTCCCTGTAGTGATTCAGGCATGGTTATGTGACTGAAGAAGAGATAACCCGAGGAAACCCAGACCTTTTCTGACTGTTTAGGGAAGCTAAATATCTCACAGTGGAGCCCACAGACCTGATTAGTGCTGGCAGCCATTTTATAAACAGAAGCCAGATTTAGGATGAAGGTGACACAGTGAAAAGCAGACTGGACAGAGAGTTAGAAAGGACATTGGTAATATAACTATTCCACTAGGTTACAACTTGCCTGAAACCCATCTTTTATTTGGACTTATAAGTTAGAGAAGATAATCCATTCCCTTTATTGTTTTTAAACTTGCATGAGTTGAGTTTTCTATTATTCTTAACCCATGGCATTCTAAAGGGCATTTCTCCCATGTCAATTGTTCTGAGTTGCATATTTAGGTCTAACATCAGACTCAAGGGTAAAAATTATATAGAGTACTGACTTTTTTCCAACACGGCAAATGATAACTGTTGGGCCTTTTTTGTTTTGTTTTTCCCATTTCACACCAGAATAAGTCATTGGATTATATGTATAAAAAAATCCTTTTCTTTGAACACCAGGATCATAATTAACATATTGAAAGGTTCACACTGTAAGAGCTCAGTTGAAGGAAAAGCAAATCTCTAGCTCCCAATTCTAAGGCAAACATCTTTTTCACCAAGCAGGTGCTCTCTGTATGAGCCCCTCCAGTTTCTCACTCAATCACTAAGCACATACATTGACTCTGCACAAGTCAAATATGTGCATGATCTGGCTCCACCATACTCTCTACCTTTGTCCAAAGACCATCCTCCCCAGTCAAGAACCTTGGTCTTAATTTTCAAACTCTTTCTTCCCTGATTTTTATCTCCTATCCCTTACCAAACTTTACCTTCTATTCCTTTCAAATTACTTCATATTTTCCAATTCCTCTTCACTCCAGCATTTTCCTTGCTGTCAACAAAACAAGTCACACTGGCCCAATCTCCTTGCTTTTGCTCTTACTTCTTCAAATTTGTCCACTCTCTTAGGGCCTCCCCGGTGGCGCAGCGGTTGAGCACTGGGCTGCGAAGCTGCCCGCAGCCTCTTCAGCATTCATTCGATCCTGGCCACCAGCGAGGGTCCCACATGGCGCGCAGACCTCTCCTGCTGTGCCCGCTGCTTCCCTCAGCAGTGTATTTCGTCAGTCTGCCTGTTCTGCTCTCCGCTCTGGCTCTGGTGAATTCTCTCACCCTCCCACGCCTCTGACTGTACCCAGTGCTTGTATAAATAAATAAATCTTTAAAAAACAAAATTGTCCACTCTCTTGGTCTAAAACTTTCCTTTGTTATATAAACAAGTCTGCAGTAATGAACTTAAAATACAATGTCTTAGAACCTAAGTAACTTGGTGGAACTACAAAACTGAATTGAATCTAGAAAAGACGAAGACCCAGAATTAATTTTAATTGGGTATTAGGAGAGGGTTAAAGACCAGGATTCCTTCCACCAATCCTGGGAGGATATGTATATCCTAACTACAATGTAGGTTTGTAATACCTAGTTGTATTATGATCCTTGGGTCAGATTTTTTTGTTTAGAACTAGGGATTTTGAGAAAAACAAGACCATCTCTATACTATATTAAGTTCCATAGAAGTGATCTGGGCATACCTCAGATTAATTAATAAAAATATTATTCTATAACAAAGAGGTATAAATATTCATAACAAACCCATTAAACAGAGACTATGAATTGATTAGCATGAATTTAGGATAGGTTTTGTTGCCTAATGACATCAGGTAAGGTCAGATTTTGCTGCAAATGAATTACAAAAAGAAAAAAAAATGACAGTTCTCATTTCAGAGTTTTGGGATTTGGAAATTTCAAATAGAGGCTTACGTACTTGGTTAAATGCTCATTTGCTATTACTACCCAGTGTGCGCATAACACACATTCCCTGCTGTTAATGAAGGATAGCAATGCTGACAGTGTTAGTATCTTTATGTTTAATGAGATCCCGGTGGCTTAAGCAGGAGACTCAGACACATTCTCCATCTTTAACGGGAGTCAGGAGCTTTTCCTTTACTTTCGCAGCACTGTTTGACCAAATGAACTATCTCATTCGCAGAGCTCAGCTTGGTTGTAAGACTTCTAAGTTCACCCTTCCAGGGAATGGTTCCATTACTTCCTGGACTGGCTCTTCACATTGTCCATGTTGCCGGCTCACTGCAACATGGCTGCTCCCTCCGTGAGGGTTCTTCTCTTTTCCTACACATATCTCAATAGAGCTCTGCATTCTGGTACAGCCCTTCAGCCTTCTCTGGTACATCTCAGCTACCTATCTATAAGGCAAGGACAATAGCCAGCTCCTTTTACAATTCAGGTTCTTAAATATTTAGGAAAATCCTGCACCCAAATAAGAAAATGTCATTCGGAATCTCCAGTTAGCAAAATGCACCAGGCAAAAATCATCTATGCTCTGCAGGCTTGGGGAAATATTTTACCACAGAAGAAACAAATAAACTAACTAACTAACTAACTAACTAACTAACTAACTAAAAGATGATAAGGAAGAAGAAGAAATTAAGACCAATATTAAGATATTTTACTTTGGCATAGATAGATTGCTGCACCGAAACACCCGCCGAGAAAGAGAAAGAGAGAGAGATTTTGTTTTCCCATGCTGGGGCTCACCTCTCACTCTACAGGGCCCTGTCCCAGGGATCGTCAATAACAGCTCTCTGTGGTCAATAACAGGTAATTCTAGATCAAAAGAAGGGTTCTGAAATCAAGATGCTGTTTTTGAGATCAATGGTTCTCTAGTGGAATCCCGGGATTCTCTGGTGGGTCTGCAAAGATTCTTCTAATCATTTTGTGGGCTGGGTCAAAATACAAGGGTAGTTTTTTTCTTCCCTTTGAAACATATTTTCCACTGCTGATTTTAATCAAAACTTAAAAGCAACAAAACAAAAACAAAATGTTTAAAGGGAGCTACAAGTAAACACAGAGGCTCAGCAAAAACACCTCACTGGCTTGTTTATTTAATCTAATAAATAGGTGAGACTCTTTTGCTCTGTTCAAGTAGACTAAGGACTAAAAATTTTTTTTTTTTTTTTTTTTTTAGAGGCATGTTTTTCTTTATTTGTTTGTTTGCTTGTTTGTTTGTTTTGTTTATACATGCACTGGGTACAGTCAGAAGTGCGGGAGGGTGAGAGAATTCACCAGAGCCAGAGCGGGGAGCAGAGCAGGCAGAAGGACCGAAGTACACTGCTGAGGGAGCAGCGGGCGGCAGGAGAGGTCTGCGCGCCATGTGGGACCCTCCTCCGGTGGCCGGGGCGCAGCCGGGGATCGAACGGCGCTGCAGAGGCCGCGGGCAGCTTCGCAACCCAGCGCTCTACCGCTGCGCCACCGGGGAGGCCAGGACTAAAAATTTTAAGACTCACCAGTCCCATGAAAAGATGAACTTTGTGAAACTTACCTTTTTGAAGGGAGAAAACGTAGGTTCTTTCTTTTCAGTTTCCCATTGTCATTTAAATGCTGTTCCTTTCTTTTTGCACCGCTTTCTAGTTCAGTGCCCACAGCTCTGAAGTTAGAAGTAGCCACTGTCAAGAAGAATCCGTCTCTGCTGCCATGGCTGACTTTACTCAGGTTTTTCTTCCCGGAAGCAGGGACTCAGGTGTGAGGTGAAGCGGATGTCAAGTGCTGCTGCAGCTTGGGAAGGTCTGATATTCCACTTTCTAGTCCCACAGCAGGAATTAACCCCAAAAAAGCCAGAGCTGCTGGAGAGGAGTTTTTATGAGTTATCTAAGGATATTATTGTTATCTATATAGCACAATAAAGTTGCCAAACCATCCAGGCTGCTCAGATGTCATGAGACAAATTTAGTTCTTATGGCTAGGTCTCTCTGTAATAAAGTAAAATGTACACTCAGCTATTTGCTGGATGAATTTCTTAGGATTTCAAAACATAATCGGCTGCCTCCACCAAAAGTAAATGGTGTGGACCGTGTAAATCAGAATGAATTTGGAAGCCTCTAATTGTTTGCTGAAGTGCTTGCAACACCAGTTACCTATCTGGATAATTCTGTCAAGTGTACAAAGTGTTCTCTGATAATTTGAATGCCACCCTGAATCACCCAGATGCTGTTAGCTCTCTTAATCCTTTGGTACAGACCTTCCCAGAGGATACAGGAAGCAATATTCTTCCCACCTTGCTTGATAAGGTAGAAACAACATGTTTGCTCTTTGAATGTGATTGAAAAGAAGAGAGAAAAAGAAAAAAAGGGAGAAAAAGAAAGACGAACCTTAACATCTGCATGGAATTTATTACATACCTCTCTGGACTCTCCGGTTGTTGAAAGTTTCGGCTAATGATTCTCTCTTCCAAAGTCTGCAGAGGCTCAATGGCTCAGCCCACAAGAGAATGAAGTTTTGCTGCCAGTTGCTGCAAGTTGGTTTAAATAGGTTGTCAAGATGCTGTAGCTGTGACCAAACCCCTAGCAGGAGAAGGTGGGGCAGCACAGGGCACGTAAGCATGCTCATGTGCTTCCAGGTGGATACCTCGTGGGAAGGCTATTTGCCACTTCTGGAGACAATGGAGGCTCTCTACTGTACTGCACAACATCGCAGTCCTAGAATCTGCCTCATGCAAGTAAAATCCACAAAACCATTCGTATTTTGAGGCTATATATATATTTGATTCTTATTATGACTCATATTTCTGGACACCTAAGGTACAGCAGGAAGATCTGAGTATCAAAATTTGGGTTCAGCTGTGACTGACACTTACAAGGTCTGAGCTAATTTATCTCCTTCTCTGAGCTTCAAGTTCTTTATCAGTAATGTGGATAAATAATATCCTCAGTGGAGATACTGGGGAATGAACTGAGATAATTATATGTAAAGGGCCTGGTGGAGATGCATGCACAGAACTGCGTATGCATATGGGGAGCACATTGTGGCAAAGGAGGACTCCATTTGAGGGGCCTCCCTGGTGGTGCAAGGGGTTAAACACAGCACTGTGAAGCAATCCACAGCCTCTGCAGCATGAGTTCAATCCCAGGCCAGGGAGCAACCCAATTGGTGCAGCTGACCTCTCCTGTCTCACCTGCTGCTCCCCTCAGCAGTGTATTTCAGTCAGTCTGCCTGTTCTGTACCTCACCTGTCTCTGGTGAATGCTCTCACCACCCCCACCCCCTGCACCTCTGGCCTGTGCCCCAGTTCTTATATGCATAAATAAATAAATCTTTTTTTTTTTAAAAAAGGAGGACTCCATTTGAAAGAATACCTCACAATTATAAGGGGACCCCAAGGAAGGGGCTCAGTGATTTCCAAGTATTTTTGTGTTACTGAAACCTTCTAGAGCATATTTGTCTTAAGTGAAATAAGTCAGACGGAAAAAGATAAATGCCACATGATTTCCCTTCTGTGGAAGATAAAGAAACAAAACAAATGAACAAACAAAGCAAAACTGAAAACAAACCCTTAGATTCTGACAACAGAATAGTGGTTACCATAGCAGAAGGAGGGTTAGGAGGAAAGAAGGGGAAGGAGGGAAGGAGGGTAAAACAGGTAATGGAGGTCAATTATAAGTGTAGGATGAAAACTAAATATTTGGGGCCTCCCCTGGTGGCGCAGCAGTTGAACGCTGGGCTGCAAAGCTGCCTGCAGCCTCTGCAGCGCTGGTTCGATCTGGCGGCGAGGGTCCCACATGGCGCGCAGACCTCCCCTGCCGTGCCCGCTGCTCCCCTCAGCAGTGTATTTCTTCAGTCTGTCTGTTCTGTTCCCCGCTCTGGCTCTGGTGAATTCTCTCACCCTCCCGCGCTTCTGACTGTACCCAGTGCTTGTGTAAATAAATAAATAAATTTAAGAAAAAAAAAAAAGAAAACTAAATATTTGGTGATCACAATGCAGTATATACAGATGCTGAAATATAAAGCTGCACACCTGAAGCTTAAAAAAAGAAACAAAATAAATGAACAAACAACACAAAAACAAAAACAAACATTATGAGAGAAAAATGGTGTTACCGGAGAGGAAGGAGGTTGGTGGGTGGGTAATATGGTAAAGAGGGTGAATCATACATGATGGATGGAAACTAGCTTTTTGGTGGGGATCATAATGTAGCATACAGAGAGGCTGAATCACAGTGCTGTGTACCTGAAACCTGTGTGATGCTATAAATCAATGTCACTTCAGTAACTTTTTTAAAAAGATGGAATGGTGGAAAGGACACAGCTGGAAGTTAGAAAATCAGTGTTCTAATCCTGATTCTGGTAACAACAGATCTAGATAAGTTTGGGCAATCATTTAATCTCTTTGTGTTTGTTTCCTCACCCACATAAAAAACAACATTCATACTTTCCCTTTCCAAAGCACAGTATTTTTTTTTTTTTTTTTTATTTTTTATTTATTTTTTTTTAATTTTATAGAGGCATGTTTATTTATTTATTTATTGTTTGTTTGTTTTGTTTATACATGCACTGGGTACAGTCAGAAGCACGGGAGGGTGAGAGAATTCACCAGAGCCAGAGCGGGGAGCAGAGCAGGCAGAAGGACCAAAGTACACTGCTGAGGGGAGCAGCGGGCGGCAAGAGTTCTGCGCGCCATGCGGGACCCTCCTCCGGTGGCCCAGGAGCAGCCGGGGATGGAACCGGCGCTGCAGAAGCTGCTGGCAGCTTCGCAGCCCAGCGCTCAACCGCTGCGCCACCGGGGAGGCCCAGCACAGTATTTTTAAAAAGATTTATTTTTATTTATTTATGCCTACAAGAACTGGGATGTAGGCCAGAGGTGCCAGGGGAGGGGGAGGGGATTCACCAGAGCAGGGAGCAGAACAGGCAGATTGACTGAAATACATTGCAAAGGGAGCAGCAGGTGAGACAGGCGAGGTCTGCTATGCCATGTGGATTAGCTCCCAGGCTGGGGATCAAACTGATGCTGCAGTGGCTGGTAATTGCTTGATAGTGCTGGGACTTTAACCCCTGAGCCACCAAGGAGGCCCCCAAAGCACAGTATTATTGTGAAGCATAAATAAGATGGGGAGCTATAAAAATACAAAGATAGGTAGATATAAAGCATGGTCAAAACCTTCAAAAACAATCCTGTCAACCTAGCAGTGCCTAACATGCTTTGGGAAGCTTATCTAAAAGTTTAATCCTTTTTTGCAGTTGACAAGATTGAATCATAACTGGCAATGCAGCTGCTGGACTTAACCAAATTAGTCAGTTCCTTGAGTTCTGTGCATGATCATTGAAAGGCAATGAGAAATAACATCAGGAGATAAGCAAAACTTACCTCTGGGTTTTCTGAATTTCCTGTGAGTTCACAGTTGAAGTTTCTAGAACCAGGGCCATGTCTTTGATAGCTACAATTGAGGGGCCTGTTTGGAGTCAAAGGCATGGAGGCCTAGCTCCCTGCTCTGACCTTAGCATACAGTAGAACACAGGTCAGAGAGCTTGGAAGTAAGGGAAGGGGTCACACTGGCAACTTTGGGAACCGTAAGACAAAGCCCCACCCTCAAAGCACTTATTACCCATACTTCAAGAGCAGCCCAGCAAGAAATACACTCACTTCAAGAGCAGTCCAGCAAGAAAGCCATTTTCTTTATCAGAATTTTGAATTCCCTTCCCATCCAAGAAAATACCTGTAGAAGAAAGTAAGGAAGATCCTTGTTTATATGTTTAATTTTTTTCTCTTTGCTTTTTTCTTCCATGACCCAGAATCTTGCAGACCTGCCCTGAGTGAACAGGGAGAAGCTTATGGAGCTTATGGAGCAAGCTTTTTGCTCTGAGAACCAAAGTTCTACCTCCTTTTATAGCAAAGGGCTACCTGGAATTTTCCTCCCACTTCTGAGTTGGCCTGAGCCTGAAAGCAAAAGCATCTGCCCGAAACTCTTCTATATGGACATGGGGACATGTGAACATAGATCTTTCCCCACAAATGCTATCTTTTGTATGGAGTCACTTCCTATGGGAGAAGCAGGGAGGCAGCAGGTGGATGGTAAAAATTAAGTTCTTCAAGTGCCTGGGACTTGGTCTGCCGAGCAGAAGGCACTATTGGCTATCCCAGTTCCAGGAACACAGCACCTTTTCCCCAACTTGCCCATGAACAATCTCATGCATCAGGAAGGATAGGAATCCACTGGAACTAACACAGACCTAGCATTTAAAGTTCCCAGGCAGATCCAAATCTAGGCTTTCCATACTGAGTCCATGTAGTCTATCCTTCTAGTAGTCTTTAGAATGAATTTCTTTCTTTTTTTTTCTTTTTTAAAGATTTATTTATTTATGCATACAAGAACTGGGGCACAGACCAGGTGTGTGTGTGTGGGGGGGTGAGAGGATTCACCAGAGACAGAGTGAGGAACAGAACAGGCAGATTGACTGAAATACACTGCTGAGGGAGCAGTGGGCGAGCCAGGAGAGGTCTGCTGTGCCACGTGGGTAGCTCCCTGGTCGGGAATCGAACTCGTGCCACAGAGGCTGTGGACAGCTTCATGGGTTGCGTCTCAACCTCTTGTGCCACCAGGGAGGCCCCAAGAATGGATTTCTTTTTAATGCTTGTGGATTCTACCTCAGAATCTTAGATTCCCTTTAAGAGAAACTTTAGATATACAGTAAACAAGTAGATAAAGGATTGCTTGTTTAATATTTTCAAGACACGAGTTATATCAGTTCATTAGAGAAAAAAACCAAACAGGGATGGTTTTCATTTGGGGGACATCTGGTCAGGAGACTGTAGGGGATCCCGATGTTCCAGGGAGTAGGTACTACTATTCTTCTAGCATTTATTCAAACTTTGACCAGTGTGGCCAGAGGAGAGTACAGGTGGGCCAGTAGCCCAAGGACAGGAGGCTCCTTACGCAGGAGGGCTGCCTCACTTGTGAGTATAGGGCTGTCAGTATTGGGGTGGACACACACTCCTCATCCCCAAAAGTTTGTCCCTTGGCTGGCCCTCCTTCCTCTAATTGTTCTGTCCCTGTGATCTTTACTGCAAAGCAAACCATATGGTTTTGATTTTGGCTCCTTTGCTTATGAGCGTGTTTCATGTCTCTAGCAACAGGAAGCCCTCCAGCCTCTTTAAGCAGCTGTTTTGCTATCTACGAGGAGGCCAGCTTTTTTGGACTGTCTTACCAGCTAGACACAGCAGCCCAGTGGAGGCAATGTGCAATGTGGAGGAGGGACAGAACCTAGTCCTTCTGGAAGAGAAAGGGAAGGGAATTACTATGCAATAGAAGGGACTATACTAATCTCACAGATTGGTGCTATAGTCATATAGACTTAGATGAGTGTCAATGGGATTTGTTGGAAGAAATTCATTGTGGTAGTAGGGAAGGTGAAGGCAGTCACTTCTCAGTGATCAAAGCTACTTCTGTGTGAAAAGGGTGAAGGATGGTTACAGTTCTAAGGAAAACCTTAGTGATTTTGTTTATGTAATGCAGAAAGCATTGAGTCATTTGGGCTTATTTCGGGGTCTGGGCACATCCTGAGCTTTCCACCTGAAATGTATATTCAGCAGATCACTATATGGCCATTTCCTTCTTGTCCTCCAGATTTCAGCACCTTCTTTTCAGAGAAAGCTTACTTGACCAACCTCTAAGGTGCTCCTACTTCACTCCTTATCACATCACTATTCCCTTCCTAGAACACATCATTTTCTGAAAGTGCCTTAATTCATTATTTTTCTTTAGTCTAGTTAACCAACCATAACATAAGCTCCATGAAGGTATTTCATCCATCGTGCTCAATACTGTTATCCTCAGAGTCTAAAATAGTTCCCGTAGAAGAGCATGTATTCAATAAACATGTTCTGTATGAGGGAATAAATGAGTTAAGTGTTAGGGGTGGGACAGCGAGCCAAGGCAAGTCAGGTGAAAATCAGAATGGGATACATTCGGCCAGAAAGAATAGAAATGATGAGAAGAGGAAACTGGCACCGGTAACCAAATCTCCTGAGAAGTAGAAATAGAAAGTGAAAACTAAAACCAAAGTTTGTCTGATGCCTTCCAGCTTTCATTACATTCAACAAACATTTGTTAAATACATCTATGTACCCACACTATACTAACTCCTGCAAATGCAAAGATGAATGAAGTCGTAGGTTGAAGAGGATGGGAGGGTAAGTAAAGCTAGGAGTTGCTCTTCCCTGAGTCCTCAAGCCATTCACTGAATTCACCATCTAATATGAAATATCCAGCTACATGAAAGTAGGATGGGTCTATGAGGAATGTTAGTGACCTGCAGTAAGGGGAACATGTCAGAGGAAATTATAGAGGACATGACATTTGATAGGTCTGGAAAATAAATGAAGAGTTCATCAGGTAGAGAAGGAAAAGGGGATTCCAGGCAAGGAAATAGCACTAGCAAAGGTATAGAGGTATGGAAGTACTTATTTTTTTTGAAGATTTATTTTATTTATGCATACAATAACTGGGGTGTAGGCCATAGGTGCGGGGGTGAGAGGATTCACCAGAGACAGAGGGGAACAGAACAGGTAGATCTACTGAAGTACACGGCTGAGGGGAGCAGCAGGCGACACAGGAGAGGTCTGCTGTGCCATGTGGGTAGCTCCCTGGCTGGGGATGGAACTCTGGCCATCGCGGTCATAGCGCTGAGACCTAAAACCTAGGCCACCAGGGAGGCCCACATTTACGTTTTTTAAGGAGATTTGTTGAATCAAGTGAAATGGTCCTGTGACTTCCTGGCTCTTTACCACGTCTCATCTTCGACTTCATGTCAATCATGTCACATACACACACACACACACACACACAAAAGAAGAAAAAAGGAAATCAACAGATTTTTGCTTTAAAAATCAGCCCAGGGTCACACAGGTGAGACTGCAAGACTGTTTTATCTAAAAAAGGTCAAAGAAAGAATTTCCTGAGACTGCCTCTGAACAAGATGTTGCCAAGGAGCACTGCTGTCTCTGAAGGCAACCAGGTTCTGCTTCCCCTCTTCCACAGACCTCTGGATGTTAAGAACCTCGAATGGGGATGACTATGTGCTTAAGGAGGTGAGCAAAGGCACTAAAATTTGGGAGCCTCATGCCCCATCTAGGCCTTAGAGAAAGGGTCCTAGGATAGACCACTGTCATGGACAAATGAACACCAAGTGTGGCAGAAACTAGAGATGTCTTCTCTCAAATACCTGTAAGCTCCTAAAAAGGATCACGATTGGATTCCCCCCACCCCCCACTGGTGAATGGGAGCCAAGGATATTTAATTTAGAAAACTAAATGAATATAACATTGTCACTACCTGTGTGTCCTGATTATAGTACCTATTTAATGTGTTTAACAATAGCCTTTCACACTTTCAAAAATGTATTTTTTCCTGATTCAAAGCCCCACCCCCCACCTTGATTTATTTAAGCTTATCTCTCAGGAGTTGGAGGCTAGATGTGTTTCACGATGTATGTGTGTGTGTGTGTGTGTGTGTGCACGCAGATGTGCCTCACACCCGAGCACAATTCAATCAAACTGAATTGGAGCCTTCATCAAAGGCAGTCATTCCCTGCAAGTAGGAGGAATGGGGGTTAGGCAGACTGGCACACAGAACCCGTACTGCTCAATTCTGGTGCTGTGAAACCGCAATGTGAAACTCATTCACAAATCTGCACTGCCCCCACGTGGCCACACAGACTCTGCTCTGCGCTTGGTTTGAGGAGCAGCTTATCTGGGTTGTATTGTCTCTTCCAGAGGGAGTTCTTTTTCTTTTTTTTTTTTTAATAGAGGCATGTTTTATTTATTTATTTGTTTGTTTGTTTGTTTTTGTTTATACAAGCACTGGGTACAGTCAGAGGCGCAGGAGGGTGAGAGAATTCACCAGAGCCAGAGCGGGGAGCAGAGCAGGCAGAAGGACCGAAGTACACTGCTGAGGGGAGCAGCGGGCGGCAGGAGAGGTCTGCGCGCCATGCGGGACCCTCGCCGGTGGCCAGGGATCGAACCGGCGCCGCAGAGGCCGCGGGCAGCTTCGCAACCCAGCGCTCAACCGCTGCGCCACGGGGAGGCCCCCCTTTTTTTTTTTAAGATTTATTTATTTATGCATACAAGAGCTGGGGTACAGGCCAGAGATGCGGGGGCGGGTGTGGGTGAGAGTATCCACCACAGATAGAGTGGGGAACAGAATAGGCAGACTGACTGAAATACACTGCTGAGGGGAGCAGCGGGCTAGACAGGAGAGGTGTGCCTTGCCATGTGGGCTGTGGATTGCTTCATAGTGAGGCGCTTAACCCCATGTGCCACCAGGGAGGCCCTCTTCCAGAGGGAGTTCTTTGGAGACCTAGTAGAAGAAAGACAAGTGGAGAAGCCAAGACCCACAATCACCAATTTGGATACTAGAATATTTAAGGGGTGTCTTTTTACAATTTCACTACATAATTGTGGTCACTACATAATTGTTGGCATAAATTTAAAATTGAAATATTCCTCAGTGGCACCTCTGGGAAGGAAGTGAGGTAAATACTCTGAGAAGTCACAAGAATTTCTTTCTTCAATCCTAGGTTACACTAGTAATACCAAAAGAACCTGTGCCTGAATCCAGACCCACTTCAGAGAATATTTACAATGTTCAGGCCATCAGTGAACTCCTAACTAACAGAGCCCAGCCTAGAAACTTTGGAGATGGCAGTGGATTTAATCTTACAGTGGAAAGAAGAATATGCTAAGTCATATGTCTGGGGGCCTCCCCGGTGGCGCAGTGGTTGAGCGCTGGGTTGCGAAGCTGCCCGCGGCCTCTGCGGTGCCGGTTCGATCCCCGGCTGCTCCCCGGCCACCAGAGGAGGGTCCCACATGGCGCGCAGACCTCTCCTGCCGCCCGCTGCTCCCTCAGCAGTGTACTTCGGTCCTTCTGCCTGCTCTGCTCTCTGCTCTGGCTCTGGTGAATTCTCTCACTATCCCGCGTTTCTGACTGTACCCAGTGCTTGTATAAACAAAACAAACAAACAAACAAACAAATAAATAAATAAAACATGCCTCTATTAAAAAAAATTATAAAAAAAAATAAATAAATAAAAAATAAAAAACTAAGTCATATGTCTGGCTTTTCTAGATGGCTGTTAAGAAACTAAGTACCTGTACCAGGAACATGACAATACCAGGCCCATATTATACTTATTTATTTATTTAAAGATTTATTTATTTATACAAGCACTGGGGTATAGGCCAGAAGTGCGGGAGGGTGAGAGAATTCACCAGAGACAGAGCAGGGAGCAGAACAGGCAGAAGGACCAAAGTACACTGCTGAGGGGGCCAGTGGGGGAGACGGGAGAGGTCTGCCTCACTATGTGGGAATCTCCCTGGCTGGGCAGGAATTGAACCGACACTGCAGAGGCTGCGGAGAGCTTCACAGCTGTGCTCAACCCACTGCGCCACCGGGAAGGCCCTACATAATTATTTATATGACTAACTCTTTGAAGTAGGAATCCTCTCTTATTCCTATGTATTTCCCATAGGTACCTACCAGGTTGTTTGATGCATTAAAGGTGCCATTAAATTGGTGTGAATTGACTCGATATACCAGAAAAAGAAACTGAAACCAGAAAAATGAAACTTAACATCACTAGAGAACAAGACTAGTCTGATAAAAGAAATAAAAGAAATAAAGTTGTGCAGATTTCTGTGCACCATACTTTGTTCACCTAGCTTTTTATCTGTGGGCTTTCACCATCTGTTAGAAAGTTATCATTGTATTCAAGAAGACTATGTGGGCCTCCCTGGTGGCACAGCGGTTGAGCGCTGGGTTGCGAAGCTGCCCGCGGCCTCTGTGGTGCCGGTTCGATCCCCGGCTGCTCCCCGGCCACCGGAGGAGGGTCCCACATGGCGCGCAGACCTCTCCTGCCGCCCGCTGCTCCCCTCAGCAGTGTACTTCGGTCCTTCTGTCTGCTCTGCTCCCCGCTCTGGCTCTGGTGAATTCTTTCACCCTCCCATGCTTCTGACTGTACCCAGGGCATGTATAAACAAAACAAACAAACAAACAAATAAATAAATAAAAAACATGGCTCTAACCAAAAAAAAAAAAAAAAAAAAGAGGGGAGCAGCAGGCTCCCAGATAGAAGACTATCTGGGAATATATTATTGGTAGCATAACTTCTAAGGTGCTGACAGGAATAGTCTTGTTCCTGAAGCCACGGCTAGTTACCAGGAAGTGATAAGACTTCTTTCCCACCCTGTAGGATGGGTATAGGCAACATCATGCCACTTTCCATTCGGTACCACCAAATGGCTGGAAATTTATCTCAAATTTCCTCTGCCTAGGAAGAGTGTTATTGCTTCGGTAGGTTTGTTTCCCACTCAATTGTTAAGCCCTCTGTGTTTTGTTCCCTTTCTTTGTCACCTGAAATATGCCCATTTTTTTCTCTTTTTTTCATATATAGATTCCTTTTCTCACCATAGAATGGGGGTTGTTCGCATGTGTGTGATCTAACTCTTGGGGTCCCTGAGAACCTATCAGTAGGTACATGAGGTCAAAATGATTTTCAAAATAATGCTAAAACATTATTTGTCTTTTTCACTCTGATTCTCTTACAAGTGGAATTTTCCATATACTATATAACATGTGCTATCACAACAGGCTAAATAGAGAAGCAGACATGAGAATCCAGTTGTCTTCTTTTTTTTTTTTAAGATTTATTTTACTTATACAAGAACTGGGGTACAGGCCAGATGTGCGGGAGGGTGAGAGGATTCACCAGAGACAGAGCGGGGAACAGAACAGCCAGAATGACCGAAATACACTGCTGAGGGGAGCAGAAGATGAGACACGAGAGGTCTGCTGCGCCATGTGGGATTCTCGCCAGCCTGCCGGGATCGAATCTGCACTGCAGAGGCTGCGGACAGCTTCACAGCGCTGCGCTCAACCACCTGCGCTCAACTATAGGAGGCCCCAGTAGTTATATTAAAGAGCAGGTTTATTAGAAAAGGGATAGGACAGTAAAAGACACTTGCATAGATACAAGCATGCAGAAAGAGCTGCTCCAAAAGGGACAGGTTTGCTAAGAGAGGCCTGCAAGGTTGCAGGTGGGCAGCATTGAGGAGAGCTGCCTTCACTGAGGGAGGTCAGTGAGAAGTCCCGGCATGGTACAGGTCATGGACAGGGGCAGGAAGGCTGCTGCCCTGCAGAGGGAGAGGGTTGGTGAAAAGAAGCACCTGCATGGTCACAGGTGGGCAGACAGAGTGCTGCTCCAGTTGTCTTTCATTAAGTCAAACATTAAAGCGATTCACAGAAAAGTACAACAATGCCAATCTTTTCATTACTATTTTGGGTTTTTTAAATCTTGGTTGCTTCCAAGATTATGCAATCATGAATAAAACTGCTATAGGGCCTCCCTGGTGGCACAAGGGATTAAGATGCAACTTATGAAGCTATCCACAGCCACTGCGGCACGAGTTCGATCCCTGGCAAGGGAGCTACCCATATGGCGCAGCAGACCTCTGGGGTATAGGACAGAGATTCAGGGGATGAGAGGCTTCACCAGAAACAGAGTGGGTAACGGACCAGGCAGACTGATTGAAATACACTGCTGAGAGGGCCTCCCCGGTGGCGCAGCGGTTGAGCGCTGGGTTGCGAAGCTGCCTGCAGCCTCTGTAGCGCTGGTTCGATTCCCAGCTGCTCCCCGGCCACCGGAGGAGGGTCCCACAGGCGCGCAGACCTCTCCTGCCACCCACTGCTCCCCTCAGCAGTGTACTTCAGTCCTTCTGCCTGCTCTGCTCCCTGCTCTGGCTCTGGTGAATTCTCTCACCCTCCTGCGCGCTTCTGACTGTACCCAGTGCTTGTATAAATAAATAAATAAATAAATCTTAAAAAAAAAAAAAAAAAAGAAATACATACACTGCTGGGAGCAGTGGGCAAGACAGGAGAGGTCTGCTGCACCATGTGGGTAGCTCCCTGGCATTGAACTTATGCCACAGAGACTGTGGATAGCTTCACAGTGCTGTCTTAACCCCTTGTGCCATGAGGGAGGCCCCGTAATTACTTTTGAAGCACCTATACAATATAGAGTAGTAGTTTGCGCAGGTGGCCCCATTAAAATAGAACGCTTATCTCATTTGGGCACAACTCGTCAATATTTTGCTTCCCAAAACCATCTAACTCTTATCTCCTACACCCGAGAGAAAGGCAATCAAAAGAAGAATCCAGTATTATGGTGTATGTGTGTGCGTGGGCGGGTGGGCGCACACGCGGGCACTGAAAGTGGTGAGGTAAGGGGTGAAGGTGAAGAAAAGACTGAAAATTATTATTTAAGGATGAGGGTATGAGAAAAGGTAAGCTGTCCCTAGAATATGAGTATACCTTTCAAATCAACATACTCTTTTCAGAGACTAGACTTTTTTTTCTTTCATAAAAGAGCAGCTAGTCAATCCTTGTACATTAAAAAAAATTATTTAATAGTAAAAACTCCACGTTATCCTGTGTTCCATCCATTCACCACACTTAACCCCAAAGGATTCTGATTTCTGCAAGCCTGAGGAGGTAGGACAAGCCCAGACAGCTTAGAAAGCAAGAAAAACCCTTCTTTTTGGGGACTGTGTTTTTCCTTTAGTTCCTGTCTGACTCAGCTACAGGAAGGAGAAGGAAATTGTCAATAGCTCAGTTACTCTACAGGAGGCACAAGACATTTGACAAATGTTTTCCTACCTTGAAGACAATCTGCTCACTCCTCAAATGTTTTCCAGTCAAAGTGAATTTCCACATCCCTTTAAAAACTTGCAGCTTTTCTACAAGGGAGACAATTCGTACCAAGTTACATTGAAGAAAATGTTTAAATCATATATAATCAAATGTATCCGGAGAAAGGAATATAGCCTGTACTTTGAAGTGTTCTTTCTAGGCTTTCTTTCACTTGCAAAGAAATTTGACTCCATCCAAGTCTCCCCTCCAGATGTCTATGAGAAAGAAAGGGACGGCACAAAGACATTTTTCCAATGGTAATTCCCAGATGTGAGCTATATGAAATGATTAAATGCAGCCCTCCTGTCAAATTCCAGAACAATCCACACTCTGAGTTCTCTTGACACATGATTTTTTGCAGTTTGAGCAAAAGTAGTCCAAATTTAGGAGTATGTGACAAAATTCCATCCTTTCTACCATTGTCTCTTCTTGTCCTAAAATGACTTTATTCCACCAAGTCATACATGAATTCTGTATGGGTTGTGACTAATTCTGATCTATCTAAGACTAGAATATATAACTATGCTTTCGAGTTTCATGATAATTAATATTTATCCTAATATTTGAATGTAGGTGACAATAAGAACAATAAAACCTATATAATTCTATGCTTCCTCAGTGAATGAGAAAGCATTTTTAGAAAAAGTTGCAAAGATAATATGAAATGGGACTGAGTATGGTGGGAGTGAATAAACCAAGTTGTATGGCAGGGAAGGGAATAGCTAGTTTGGATATTTTTTTCAGGCAGATTTCAAAATGATGCCTTAGTAGTTGGAGTTCAAGAAGCTCTGAAGAGGGCATTTTATTTATTTATTTATTTTTTTAAGATTTATTTATTTATGCATACAAGAGCTAGGGTGGGGCCTCCCATAGTGGTGCAGGCAGTTGAGAGCAGCGCTGTGAAGCTGTCCGCAGCCTCTGCAGTGCCGGTTTGATCCCTGCTGGCCTCGGAACAACCCATATGGCGAGCAGACCACTCCTGTCTTGCCTGCTGCTCCCCTCAGCAGTGCATTTCGTCAGTCTGCCTGTTCTGTTCCCCACTGTGTCTCTGGTGAATCCTCTCACCCTCCACACCTCTGGCCTTAACCCAGTTCTTGCATAAATAAATAAAAATCTTATAAAAAAACAAAACAAAAGCTAGGGTGTAGGCCAGAGGTGTGGGGGTGAGTGGATTCACCAGAGACAGAGTGGGGAATAGAACAGGCAGATCTACTGAAATTCACTGCTGAGGGGAGAAGCAGGCGAGACAGTAAAGGCCTGCTGCACCATATATGGGTTAGCTCCCTGGCTGGGGATCGAACTTGTGCTGCAGATAGCTTCACGGTGCTGAGACTTAACCCCTTGTGCCACAAGGGAGGCCCAGAACCCAGCTCCTCTTTTTTTTTTTTTTAATGAAAGTTTATTTATTTATTTATTTATTTGTTTTTTGGTTAATAGTATATTTTTATTTTAATTTTTTTTATTTTTATAAATTTTATTTTTTTAATAAATTTTATTTTTATATTCCCCATACAATTGCAACCCCCTTATTTTGACCCCAATCCCTCCCCTCCCCACACCCCCCACCCTCCATAGAGTGTCTCTGGTTCATAGTTGTTTGTTGATTTTCATTTTCACTTTCTTATAGTTATTCATTTTCCTGGCCCCTTATTTAAGTTTTCTAGATTCCTGCTATGAGTGAGACCATCCGGTATTTTTCTTTTTCTTTCTGGCTTGTTTCGGTGAGCATGATCCTTCCAGCGCCATCCATGTTGCTGCAAATTGCATGTGTTTATCTTTTTGAATGCTGAGTAATATTCCATGGTGTATGTGTACCACATCTTCTTGATCCAGTCATCTGTTTTTGGGCATTTAGGTTGTTTCAAAGCTTAGCTATTGTAAACAGTGCTGCTATAAACATAGGGGTGCAGGTGCTCTTTGGAATTGATGTTTCTGTGTCCTTTGGGTAAATACGTAGGAGTGGAATTGCTGGATCATATGGAAGCTCTATGTTTAGTAGATCAAGAAATCTCCACACAGCTCTCCATAGTGGTTGGACCAGTTTGCACTCCCACCAGCAGTGCAGGAGAGTTCCTTTTTCTCCACAACCTCGCCAACATTAGTTGTTGCTAGTTTTTTTAATATGTGCCATTCTCACTGGTTAGATGGTATCTCATGGTAAGTTTGATTTGCATTTCCCTGATTACAAGTGATGTTGAACATTTTTCATATGCCTGTTGGCCATTTTCATTCCTCTTCAGAGAAGTTTCTTTTTAGCTCTTCTGCCATTTTTTGACTGGATTATTTTCTTTGTTGTTGTTGAGTCTCATCAGCTCTTTGTAGATTTTTGTGATCAGTCCTTTATCATTAGTGTTGTGTGCAAAATGTTCTCCCAATCAGTGGGGTTTCTCTTTGTTTTTGTTATTGTCTCTTTTGCTGTGCAGAAGCTCTTTAATTTGATGTAGTCCCAGCTGTTGATCTTTGCCTTCACTATCACTGCTTTGGGTGATGTGTCTGTAAAGATGTCTTTGATGTGCATATCATGTAGTGTTTCGCCTATATTCCTTCTATGTATTTTATGGTTTCAGGTCTTATGTCTAGTTCTTTAATCCATTTTGAGTTTGTTTTTGTATATGTGTTGAAATAGTAATCAAGCTTCATTCTTTTGCATGTAAAACCCAGTTTCCCAGCACCATTTATTGAACAAACTTTCTTTGCTCCAATGCAATATTCTTTGCTCCTTTGTCAAAGTTTTAGTTGACCATAAATCTGTGGTTTTATTTCTGGATTTCTATTCGATTCCATTGGTCTGTGTGTCTGTTCTTTCCAATACCATGCAGTTTTGATTGATTGGCTTTGTAGTAGATTTTGAAGTCTGGGAGTGTGTGATGCCTCTATTCCCTTCTTTTTTTTTCAGGAGAGCTTTGGCTATTCGGGTTTTTGGTCATTCCATATGAATTTCATCAATAATTGTTCTATTTCTTTGAAGAATGACATTGAAATTTTTATTGGAATAGCATTGAATCTTGTATATTGCTTTTGTCAGGATGGCCATTTTAATAATGTTTATTCTTCCAATCATGAGCAGGGATGTCTTCCCATTTCTTTGTGTCTTCTTCTATTTCTTTTAACAGTGTTTTATAGTTTTCTTTGTACAGGTCCTTTACCTCTTTTGTAGATTTATTCCAAGTATTTGATTTTGTTTTTTGTTTTGATAATTAAAGGGATGGTTTTTTTGATTTCTTCTCTTCAGATTTATCGTTTGTGTTATAGGAGGCTACTTAACGTTTGCGTGTTGATTTTGTATCCTGCCACTTTACTGAAACTGATTGATGAGTTGAATTAGTTTTTCTGTGGAGTTTTGGGGTTCTCTATGTATATTATCATATCATCTGCAAATAGTGAGTTTGACTTCTTCTTTTCCTATTTGATTCCTTGTATAGTCTTTCTCTTGTCTTATTGCTCTGGCTAGGACTTCCAGTATTATATTGAAAAGCATTGGTGAGAGCGCGACATCCTTGTCTTGTTCCAGATCTTAATGGAAATGCTTTCAGCTTTTCACCATTGAATGATACTGGCGGGCCTCCCAGTGGCGCGCGGGTTTGAGCGCTGGGTTGCGAGGCTGCCCGCGGCCTCTGCAGCGCCGTTAGATCCCCGGCTGCTCCCCGGCCACCCGAGGAGGGTCCCACATGGCGCGCAGACCTCTCCTGCCGCCTGCTGCTCCCCTCAGCAGTGTACTTCGGTCCTTCTGCCTGCTCTGCTCCCCGCTCTGCTCTGGTGAATTCTCTACACCCTCCCACACCTTCTGACTTACCCAGTGCATGTATAAACAAAACAAACAAACAAACCAGCAAACAAATAAATAAAGCATGCCTCTAATAAAAAAAAAAAAAAAAGAGAATGATACTGGCTGTTGGCTTGTCATACGATGTTG
>NW_023605240.1:0-26332 GCF_014898055.3 Talpa occidentalis
AACTTGATTTAAGGTTAGAATGTAAAAAGTAGCCATTCCAAAAGACTGAAATCCAGGAGAGTACAGGCACCTGATAGGTTGACAGCACAGATAGGCTGAGCTTTAGGCGGAGATAGTTGAAAGAGAGTTGGAAGAAATATTGGCCACCATGGGCTTTCAAGCATCACTTGTTTGTAGAGAAATAGTCATTCAGCATCACCTGGGCTGATATAGCAGAAGCAGGAAGGCCAGATGGTTAGTGCCGGGAAGTGATGCTGGCAGGTTCTGTTCATTTAAGGGTCAGTCACAGGCACTCGCCCCAAGAGGTCAAGTAGGTCCACACAGACCCTAGTCTGGAGACTGTGAGCCTCTGAGGGCACAATACATCCTGATCACATCCTCAGATCTAGGTCTTCTCCATTTTGAAAATTAACTCCCTGCCCTATATTTAATCCTGCTACTTCTTTAGCAGGAAAAACCCTGCTTGTGCAGGGTGGAGGGATGAAGATGGGAAAAGAGCAGAGCTGCTAAAAGTTAAAGGCCTTCTTCAAACTTTCTGCAAGCACTGAGTATGTGATTCCTGATATAGAAAGACTTGAAGAACACATTCACCCTCCCCTTTACTCCTGAATTAACATAATTAATCATGTTTAATGTGTACTTGCTATAAATTATGTTTTCTGTGCTGGTTATTATTGCATTTCCTTTAAGCAGCACCAGCAAACCCTTCCAGTCCATGTCTGCATATTTTCTTCTTCCCCTTCCCCACCTTGATCTCCCAAGCCCCCCTCTGCCAAAGGCCCATTAAAGAAATCATTTCCCACCCTGCCCCCAACAGCACAACACACCTGGTAATAAATAATATGATCATTGCCTAACAGGCACTTGGAAGAGCCCTGTGATAAATAAAGAGACTTCTCATCTCTCCACAGGCTGCAGGAGGGCTGGCAGAGGAGAGTTGCTATTAAAGAACTCACATAGCCACAGGCAAATTCTCCTTCCCGCATCTCCTTGTGGAGACCTTTTCTTAAAAGCTGAGATTGCTCTGATGGTTCAAGGTGCTATTGAGCTCTAACCAGGGACAATTACAAGACTCCAGTCACAGCATCTGAAGCGATGCTTGTGTCTGATAAGGTTGCTGGCGAATAATGCCGAGGAGAGAGGCCCGATAATGGCTTGCTGAAAGGCTGGGACGAGGTATCTTTGCCAGAACCTGAAGACAGAAGCAACTGCCTTACAGGAAGGCCTCCCCCACTCCACCCCCAAATTCTTTTCCATTTTTATTGCATTAAAAATCTACTCTCTAAACATGCACTTCAGAAATGATTTTTTTTTCCCTAGCTCCAAGCTAGTAATACTCCTCACCGACTGATTTTTATATCATGAGAGGTTTGAGAATAATTCTGCTTTTCTCATTCAGTTTTTTTTTTTTTTTCAGTTTTGTATGAAGAAAACCAGAGAGGGAACAATTGTATTTTGTACCTTTCTTTTCTGTGGATATTCTACATAATTTCTGCCTTACCTTATTGTTTTTTTTTTTCCCCTCCAATATTATTTATTTATTTATTTTAATTTTATTTTTATATTCCCCATACAATTGTAACCCCCTTATTTTGACCCCAAATCCCTCCTTTCTCCGCCCCCCAACCCCCACAGTGTGTCTCTGGTTCATAGTTGTTTGTTGATTTTGATTTTTTTTCTTTCTTATAGTTATTCTTTTTCCTGGTCCCTTATTTAGGTTTTCTAGATTCCTGCTATGAGTGAGACCTTATTCTTTGGTTTTAAAAACCTTTCACACAAAAAAAGAAAGAAGTGCGCACATACACAGCCAGTCATTCTTCTATGGTATTTTCTTTTTCACTCTCTCTCTCTCTCCCCCCCCACCCCCAGGATTTATGAAACTAGATTTCCAAGGGTTAACTACATTTTTCAATTCAGATCATTCAGCAAACACAATTAAAAGACAAAAGATGTGAATTTAGTCCAAAGGCATCTTAAAATAGAGTAACTAGAAGACAACTGAGAGCAGGGATATAGGAGGGATTTTATTAGTTTGCATTTCTCAGTGTCCAGAAGCCTAGATTTCTAGCCTGCTCAAGGCAGAGAGGGAGAAGAGGGTGGTAGGATGCTTTGGTGGCTGTGACCTCACCCCTGTGATTCCACCATCTTTTTCCTCTCACTTTTGGGCTCTAAGGGAGGTAGCTAGCACAGGTAAGGCCTCTCTAAGAACTCTGACTGTGAAATCAGACACCTGTTTACTACTTCCCACATGTGTGTGCAGTGGGGAAAGGGGAAAATATCAGTCAAACAGGGCTGTTTCTCAGTCATGTACTCTCTCATACATTGTTTGAAGCTATTTTTTAAGTGAAGCAAGTTAATAAGAATACTTGTTCACACCCAGAAGATGCACAAGAATTGGTTGGTTCCTGACCTCAAAGAACTTGGGACCCACAAAGGGTGAATGACATAACAGTCTACAAGTCAAGTTAGGGCCATGCAGTACAGATACCAGGTACTGGCTGAACACACACAGAGTCAGAAAAATGGGGAGGACTTGAGTATTCGATCCTGTCACAGAGGGCAAAGTGGGATTTATCTGGGACTTAAGGGATGAAAAAATCTCTTCTTGACCATGGACTTCCAGAGAGAAATCTTCTACTTCCAGTCCTCTCTCAAGGGCTCTTTCCATGATTAGGTAATGCCTGGAATTTCCTGCATAAGGAGGCAAACATACATTTCTATGATTCTATTTTGCATCTCCATGAATACGTATCCAAAATAGAGGGCATAGGATATGACATTAGTTCAGTACTGATGGTCTATGACCCCCTTCCATAGCAGTGGAGTAACGAAAGAGCAGTTTCTTATAACTAAGACTCCCACATGGCTGATGAGGAAGGAAAAAATTAGAAGAAACCTAGAAAGCAGGATCTTCAGTTTCTGTCCTCACTGTCTGTAAATCACCAGCATCAACTTTGGACAAATCCTTTCCAACCCCCAAGTTTCCATTTCCTTGTCTCTTCTGAAGATATGATGAGGTGAAGCCTGAGATTCTTTTGGGCTGCAGCACTCGGGGTGCTGATAGCCTCACTGGTCTTGCAGAAGCTGATGGGGTTGAGTAGTTGGCAACTGCAAACATACTCTCCTTAGTTGCATAAAGCTCTAACAGGCAGGATAGTCATGCCCTCATTTTTTGCGTATCCAGTAGATAATATCCAAGCAGGTAAGTAGAATTAGAGATTTCTAGACACAGAAAAGAACACAAGGCTCTTAGGGAGAGTCTTAGGCATGCTTCCAGTGAGTGCTGACCTCTCATGTAGAGCCTCACCTGAAGAGAAAAGATGAGGATAGTTCTTGAAATAGAATTCCTGTGGTTTAAAATCAGGATTGTAGGAACAGGGAAGAAAGGGCAAGTGGATTAGGCAAGAAAGAAAAAAAAGAAAAAGAAATGCCAGGTAAAGTAGTCACACAAACAAAAATCCATAGCTTTCATTACTGTAGAACAATCAGACCCTCAAATGGTAAACCAACACCCAGTCTGGCCTCATAATTCATAAGGCTCAGTGCAAAATGAAACTATGTAATCGCTTATTCAAAAATATTTACAATCTTGGGCCTCCCTGGTGGCGCAAGGGGTTAAGCACCATACTACAAAGCAATCCACAGCCTCTGCAGCATGAGTTCAATCCCTGGCCGGCCAGGGAGCTACCCACATGGCAAAGCAGACCTATCCTGGCTCACCCACTGCTCCCCTCAGTAATGTATTTCAGTCAGTCTGCCTATTCTGTTCCCCACTCTGTCTCTGGTGAATCCTCTCACAGCCCCCCCTCCCCATCTCTGGCCTGTACCACAGCTCTTGTATGCATAAATAAATAAATCTTTAAAAAATTATTAATAATCTCAATTGATAATGGCAGAGCATTAAAGCAAGCATAAGCCCTTATAAGCATGGGGGCTTGTGCTACTGCACAGATTGTAGACTCAAGAAGCTGGTTCTGGGCACCCTCCCAGAGGAGGATGCTCACTACTGACCTACTAGAAGGAGGAAAGTCCAAGAAGGTCATTTTGCTTCCTTTGTACTGTGAGTTCACATAGCATCCAATCCACTGGGATCCAGACACAGGGTGAATGAATGACTGAAATTTCCAGGTGATTCTCATCTAAAGCATTCTCTAGAACGATTGCTCATTGTGGGATTATATTTTATGATTTGGTGTGTTATTTTGTTGTTCATAAGGCACAACATCTAATATATGTAATATGTACATGCAATTTTGATCCATTAATTTCAATATAAAAATACTGTTTTGGATTGATATTCTGTGCTGTACTAGGAAATGTGAGAGGTCCTGAGGATATTGCCTTGGTCTTCAAGGAATGATGATGCTCATCCATTCATTACAACAGGCCCAGAAGTACCTCTCCAGAGAGGTACTTTTCATTCATCATAAAGTACAACTTCATGTACCTGGACACAGCAAAGTGGACTTCTTTAATGATGGTTTTGGATCAGACCCATGTCATTTTCAGCCTTAGTTTTCAAGAGTTTCAGGTTTAGTATTCACAGTTTAACAGTGACCCAAAGATACATATAACGTTTTAGTCAACATTTTTTGCTAAGGCACAAATCTGAATAAGAAGCTACAGGCTGGAATGGAGGAAAAAGCATTCACTCTGGGCATCTGTTCCCATCTGCCTTTTATCGTGGCTTCATTCATCGTTACCTATATAATTTACAGGACTCATTCTATGGTGCAGCAGTATCTCAAAGGATTCATAAGGGACTTAGAATTTATTCCTCATAATGCTAGAGGATAAATGTGAGTCAAACTGGTCATTTGTTCAGACTGATATTCTTCTAATGAGTCTGACATAGTAAACTTTTGCTGAATTTCTCCTTCTGTGTCTCTATTTTTATGCTCAGGTTCTCCATTTCACCTGTTGGTTTATATCATCTCCCTCTTTCTCACATTCCTAGAGAGTCTGATCTCTTTCAACATTAGCCCTTTCTTACACTGGTGGCAAGGGACTCAGTTATCGTGAGTCAGAGGAAATATACAAATAAGTATGTTTAACACAAGATCCCGTTAGCCTTGTTTTCTTTGGGAGGAAGGATTTGCAAAGAATATTTTAATAATAAGTTAATTAAACATTTCGTTCTCAAGTAGTTAATGCGAACATTTAAAGGTAAGATTTATAAATCCAATGACATTCCTAGATTTTTGAAAAGGACTTAAGAATTGCTATTTATTGGAAGGAAGCAGGATGGAGAGCCAGAAGGAGACCTGGAGGAGGCACATGGAGCCGAGAGACATGTGAAGAAACTGCGCTTGCCTTTTGGTCGTGGACTGGTTCAAACAGATGTGGGTGAGAGACCCGTGGGGAGGTGACAATGCGGTTTTTGTCTTGATTTTGATTTTGTTCTTTTCCTTTCAGACTTGTCTGGTTGTTTCTGATCCTTTTCTGTGGGTCCCCACTGGAAGATATTTTAGACTTGTGACAGGCTTTGGGGCCTTGTTCTGGGCCAATCCTGCTTGGGTGGACTTTTACCCACAAGGGGGTGGATAACTTTGGGTGCTTGATTTAGAAACTATATTCTTTGCCTTTTCTGTATTGTTTCCTAATTGTATTAAAGTTCCTTTCCATAAAAAAAAAAGAATTGCTATTTATCAAATAACTTATTTTTAAAGCGCCAAGTGTCCTTTATGTTAGAAAATCCCTGGAATTCCATACTGATCACTGAAAGAACACAACTCTGTGCACTAAATAGACTCTGAGACCTCTGTTTTGTTCCTTAAGGGTCTTTAGATAAAACCTTCAGCATGAAAGGCAGTATGAGGACTAGACAATGCAGAGGCCTTTGTTATTAAGGGAAGAATAAGCAGCTGCTTTTCCCACAGACGTTTTCTGTGTGCTCCTGAAGAACTTTTGAACACCAATATAGGCTCTCTCCACACAGCCCCTAAGTGAAGAGGGTTTCTCAGAGTTCCACCGCTTCCTTCCACAGAGCCATGGCTCTTTTCAAAAGTGTGCCAGCACTAAAAACTCTCACTGACTCAAGAGTTTAGTGGTAGGGGAGTCTCTCGTGTCTTTTTAAAAAAAGCATGCAAGAAAAAAATTCTCAACTCTCTAGAGTTCTAAAACATATTTTTTAAATTAAAAATTTTAAGCTGAGGATTTACAAACCAGCTATTAACTTTTAAGAGTTTCATTATAGTTAAAAAAAAATCATAATTACTAGGTAGGGGAGTGGGGGGTGGCCTACTTTATTCCTAATGGAAACTATACATATAGATGAAGTGTCTATATAAAAAAATGGAACTTATGATTATATTAATACTGTCTAACTGATATTCAATAACTCACCCTTCTATTTCCTATTGTCCATTTTTAAATACTTCAAAAAGAATTCTAATCAAGTGGAAATTAATAGGGGAGGAAAGACTGGGGCTGGCAGGAGAAGGTTCTAATCCCACTATCTCTTAATATTTCAAAGTCTCTTTTATTTTCTTAATAAAAGGGCGAGAGAAAGAGAGGGAGAGAGAGAAAAGGGAATTAATCCAGTGCTCTGAACTGTCCTCTCATCTTAATGCTTTAAATAAATTCTAAGAGAATATTACACATGAGAAGGTTATTTCTGGCCAATGACCAGTCTTTACTTTTGCTTCTCTACTTTTTTCCTGTCTTTTTCTGACTCCCCTTTATTCTACCTGTCTTTTCTCCCCTATTTTTCTCCATTCCTAACATCTTTAAACCCCAAATGAGAGCTGTATTTAAACTCCATTCTGCCCAGTTACAAACCACCCACATCTCTCCCTCACTTTCTTCCCTACTCCGTCACCTGGGTGCACTGCTCCCTTCCACACACTCCCTTCCACACACACTGTACATCCCTGCCTCTGTGTTTCTGGCCTTATTTTCCTTCATTTCCTCTATGTGTATTTTTTCTTCTTCCCTCAAATCCTATTTATCCCTCAAGTCCCACCTTCTCTGTGAAAATATCTCTATGCTGCTTCTTAAAATTATAATAATAATAAAACTGACTATTTACTGAGCAATTCCAGTGTGCTAAGCAATTTACTTGTATTGTATCATTTAATCCTCTCAGAAATCCTCAGGAGATTATTCCAACTTTGTAGGAGAGGACTGGGACTAGGAAAAGGTTTAATCAGTTGTTAAAGGTGAATGACTCTTGAATGGGAGTCAGAGGTTGGGATGTGACCCCTGCTTCCTCTTTGGCCTTGACACACAAATACACTTAGAGTCAAAAGCCACATGATGTAGTAATTTAAAATTCTCTATTTCATATGACAATATCAATTTAAAAACCAAATTGAAAAAGTTTATGAAGAAGACAACCATATCTTTGTTTGCACAGCCAGGATCACATTTGGGAGAGGTACAGTAGATTCTCAGAGCTTACTTTAAGGTCTGGATTTCCCTAACATTAACATGTGTGCATTCAGTCGCCATGTAAACCTGGCTTAGATGTTCTAGAGATATACATTTTCTTGCTAAAAGTTGAATTAAATGCAATGCTAGACATACTAATACTAGATACACCAGAAAGTTGATATCTAATATATATTATCAATTGATTTATTGATTGATTCACTCACTCATTTAACAAATACTCATTGAGCACGTTTATGTGCCAGACCGTGTTGTAGTAGGAAATATAACAATAGAGAAAATATACAAAAAAATTCATGCCTCATTGTGTTGTTGCCCATGTTCTAGTTGGGTGAGACAGAGATATAAAAATTAGAAAAGTAAAATGTATTAGGTATGAGGTATCAATAAAACTATACAGAAAAATTAAACAGGAGGAGAGTAGGGAGCTGGTAGAAGAGGGAAAGAGTTATGATTTTAAAACAAATGATTAGGGAAAAAACACTGAACACTGACATGAAGGAACATGGATATCTGGGTCAGGAGTAGTCAGGCAGAGGAATAGCAAATACAAAGGTGGAAATAGGCCTGATATGTTCAAGAACCAGCTAGGTGGTCAGGATAATTCATTTACCTTTAATGAGCAGAGAAATTATATCACCTAAGTACATATATATATATATCTATATAAATCCAATAAAGGAATAATATCTAAGATCTACAAAGAACTCACACAACTCAACAAGAAGAACATAAATAACCCAGTCAAAAGATGGGCGGAAGATCTGATGGACATTTCTCCAAAGAAGACATGCACAGATCACCATCTCTTATCATCAGGTAAATTGCAATTCAAACCACAATGGGATACCACCCAAACCTATGAGAATGAATGACCCATATCAAGACCAGAAACAAAAAGTAGCAGTAAGAATGTGGAGAAAAATGAACCTCACACCACTGGAAAGAATGTAAACTGGTCCAGTCCTATGGAAAACAGTATGGAGATTCCTTAAAGTACACAAATATATCTACCATATGATCCAGCAATTCCACTCCTAGGACTCTATCCAAAGAATATGAAAACACTACTTAAAAGGGCTATATGTACTCCAATGTTCATTGCTCTATTTATAGTAGCCAAGTTGTCGGAACAACTTAAGTACCTAAGGACAGATGACTGGATTAAGGAAATGTCATACAGATGCACAATAATAGAACTCAGCTAAAAAAAGATGAAATCTTACCATTTTTGACAATATGGATGGAACTAGAGGGGATAATGCTAAGTAAAAAAAGTCAGAAGGAGAAAGATAAATACTGGATGGGGTCACTTACACACGGAATATAGGGAAATCAAACAAAGATGCAGACAGAATTAAACCAAGCAAACTTTAGAAATCTGACTGTAGAATGGAGACTGCCAGAAGGGAAGGGTCCAGGTGGAAACCAAAGGAAGGGGGTCCAATAGATGATAGTGTAGAAATATGGGTATTTGGGTGGTGGGTGTGTTCTAGTAGTATACATCTGAAGATATGTGAACCTATATCCCTAAATAATATATAATGTTGTAAGCCAAAATTATCTCAATAAAAAATACATATGCGCTATGGAGGAAGGGAAGCAGGGCAAGATGATGTTGACTTCTCGGCCTCTGCTTCATGGGGAGCTTAGAATAGACAGGGACATTCAGGGACCTAGGGCAGCTCCAGTTGCTGTGCCTGGCCCAGTTCTTGGGAGGGAGAAAGGTGAGAAAAATTATTGGTGGTCTCCCTGCCATCACCTGTTTCCCATTTATCAAATTTCACCCTGCAGGTAGATAATCATCACTACTCACACCAGTCCCCTCACCTGAGACTTCCAGGTTGTGAGACCTGGCTTCCTTGTCCAGTTCCCATATCTGTGGTGTCTAAAAGTGGTTAAGGAGACAGAGGACAGACATACATCTGGTTAGGCTGCCTCCCCCAGCTGCCAAGGGCAGAGCAGGAGCAGGCAGCAGTCCCCAGGCAAGCAATGGGGTTGATTCCAAGTGGGGAAAGTGTGGGGTGGTTGGTGGGGTGGTGAGGTTGGTAGGAGGCAGGAGCTGGGCAGAGCAAGTGACTGAAGGCCTGGATGTGGCAATGCTGAGGGGATCTGAGGAGGCACATAAAATGTGTCAGATACAATCAGTAAATTGCAATGTTTTTAAGAGCAAATACTTAGATAATTTTGAAACGAATGAGACAGAAGCTCCATTTCCTCTAACTTTGAGATAAACTGTATAGAAGATATAATTGTATAGAAGGTATATTAGTAAGGTGTGTGTGTGTGTGTGTGTGTGTGTGTGTGTGTGTGCACGCATGAAGTCCTCACCTTCTCCAGGCCCCATCTAGCTGCCAACTCTGAGCAACTTTTTTAAGATTTATTTATTTATGCATACAAGAGCTGGGGTGCAGGCCAGAGGTCTGGGGGTGAGAGGATTCACCAGAGACAGAGTGGGGAACAGGACAGGCAGATTGACTGAAATAAACTGCTAAGGGGAGCAGTGGGCGAGTAAGGAGAGGTCTTCTGTGCCATGTGGGTAGCTCCCTAGCTGGGGATCGAACTCGTGCCGCAGCAGCTGTGGATAGCTTCATATGTTGTGCCTTAACCCCTTGTGCCAACAGAGAGACCCTGAGCAACTTTTTAATGAGATCGTTGGCTCACAAGCACACATGATTTCTTACTGTGCTGCCAAATTAAGGTTGAAAAGACCAGTTTCACTGACATGTCTTTTCACATATATATATATATATATATATATATATGTATGTATGTGTGTGTGTGTCTTGTGACAAAGGAAGATTGAAAGGTGGATTGGAGAACAACCTAATCTATACCTTAGAAAATGACGTGGATCTGGTATTCTCTCAAGAATACCAACATAGCTATGTTAAGTTATTCTAAACAGGTATGTTTCCACTACAAGTGTGTCCCACAGAAGTTAGTCAATGGCAGGGTATGGAAACCCTGGTCAGAGGATTAAAAAATATCAACAAAATTTAACTGACTACTGAATCTCCTACTTTTAAAAATGGGCAAATGGGGAGGGGGAACGTTGATGGATTTAATCATGATTGAAAAAAATCACCGTGTGAATATTACAAGTTATCTAAAATACTAGATAACTTGTTCTGCTACAGACATATATTTCTTCAATTTCCAAATCATTTTGTTATTGGAGAGACATAGTCATAAAAGAAACTCCAAAAATTTAATTTAGTGAAATGTAATATTATTTATAAAGTGAAACAAATCTAGAAGGAACAGAGCATATAAATATATAACCAAGTATATCACTAAAGCAGAACTGTATGCACCCCATTTTTGTATATGTCATGAAAAATCCTTTATAAAGATGGAATTTTGAATGGCCTATGTTCTTTTTTTCCATTCTTTCTGCTTCTGAACCCAATGCCTATACTATGGCTACATTTCCTGGCCTCGCTCTGGTCTGCCTTCTCTCTGAAAAAATAATTTTAAGAAAATTCAGTGAATGAAACTGGTCTTTTCAAACTTAATTTGGCAGCACAGTAAGATCATGTGTGCTTGTGAGCCAACTATCTCATTAAAATGTTGCTCAGAGTTGGCAGCTAGATGGGGCCGGGAGGTGAGGGCTTCATTTTTTACCTGGGTAAGCCAAAGTCTAAAGAGCAAAATAGACTCACCCAATGTCTCACAAGAGAAAGAAATGTCTGTTGGCATCTATCTGCATGCGCTTTTAAATATCTACTTTCATTTCTCCACATAGGTAGAAAATAGGAATAAAGAAGAGGTTTACAATTCAATTAAAGTGAATACCTCCTATATTATTTATTTATTTACTGTGGCACAAGAAATTACCTTAAAACTTAGTAGCTTTAAGAAGGAAGGAAGGGAGTCTCCCCGGTGGTGCAGCGGTTGAGCCCTGGGCTGCGAAGCTGCCCGCAGCCTCTGCAGCACAGTTCGATCCCGGGCCGCCGGCGAGGGTCCCACATGGCGCAGCAAACTTCTCCTGTCTCACCCACTGCTCCCCTCAGCAATGTATTTCGTCAGTCTGCCTGTTCTATTCCCTGCTCTGTCTCTGGTGACTCTCACCTTCCCACACATTTGGCCTGTACCCTGGTTCTTGTATAAAATAAATAAATAAATCTTTTAAAAATAAATAAATAAATAAATGAAACTCACTTCCCCCACACTCCTTCTACATAGATACTATCCTCTTGAATCATCTTCATTTCCCCTAAATCTCTGTTAAATGAACCTTCTACCAGTTTGCAGTTTATTTGAAATATTTTAAATCAATGATTACAAGCACATTGGTATATAAGGACAAACTTGGGAAAAGATCTACATGTTCTATAAATAACAGAAATATTCCTCAATGAACTGGCAGAAAACTCTAGACATTAATATTGCCTTTGATTTTGGGCTGCCTTGCTTTCAGATGGCTGCTGCTTTGGCAGTGGAAATAGCCAGTTAGGCCATGAGCCCTACCTTTCTAACTTCATTTCATTCTAAGACACTTTATGTCACTGCAATGGAAATTCTACATGTTCAAAGGACAAAAGTCCTAGTATAGGTTTTTGCAAATAGGGATCAATCATAGGGACTGAAGTGAGTGAGGAAATACTCCATCCACTTACCTGTCCATTCACTTACTCACCCTTTGCTGAATGCCAGCTATGTGCCAGCTACCACAAAACACTGGGAACAGAAAGATGAATTATAGATCTGTGCTGCCAAGTGTCCTCTCCCCTGATCCCACCATGAGGTTCACCCTGCTGTTCGCAGTCCTGGTGCTTTTGGAGTACCAAGTTTAAAAAGTGTTTGGAAACCCCGCCCCAGTCCAGGTAGCCCTGACTTTGTCAGCACCTTGGGGCACATCCCAAAGAAGTTGATGGAATTTAATGCACTATGAGGGGCAAGGGTCAGCCCATCACTATTGACTCTACCAAAAAGATTGACTATTTGGCCAAAGGCTGGATCGGGCTTTCTGAGACATATAAGAAGGTGAAAGAGAGATTAAAGTTAACTCTTCTAGGACATTAGAAGGGTTACTCAATATTATTTGGTTGCAGCCAGAGGGTTGTTATTTATTTAGTCTTATGAGCTTCTGAAGAGGATTCTGAAGGGTTTCATTCCCCAACCCTTGCTCAGAAAACCTTGGACTTTTCCATGCTCCCTTGATGCCACTCCATATAGTCTGGGCACTATTGAAAGTCCAAGAGAAGGGGGACAGAGAGAGGAGACAGACCAATGTAACAGTCTTTGAGATGTAATGTTAAAGGTGTATACAAGGGTCACATAAGAGGTCATTTGCAAGGTCATTGAGGCAGGGAGGTAGCTGGGAGTAGCCAAGAGTGGAGTGAGTCCCCTCCATTTGTGAAGAGGAAAATATTAGGTGCAGAGAAAGAGAATTTTAACCCCAAACTATCACTGAGAAGTCATGCAAACTTGATCTGCTCCCTTCACCGCCTGGAGCCTTAATTGTCTCAACTAGCACATTGGACTAGATATCGCTGGCATTTCTCTGTGTGTTATGATTGAAGACTCCACATTTTAAATCTTCTTTGCTGGTATTTACTACAACAGGCCTCCCAGTGATCTTAGGCATCTTACAATTATGGATTTGGAGGGCAGCTCTACCTCCTCCTTCTGCCGTACACATAACACACACACACACACATTTATTTAAGTTACTTTGGTGGTGGTGTTTGTGTGCTTTCCCTATTCAAATCAACAGTTTCATGATTGTGCTTGCATTTGAATTATGCTACAGACACAAAAATAAATCAAGTAGGTATTCTTTTCTACACTGTTATTATCAGCATTCCTATTTTATAGACAAAAAATCCTGAGTCAAAGAGAATGAAAAGCTTGCATAACCTAACTTGATAAGTGAAAATAGGTTTTAGATAAACTGTGCTTTCTGAGTGCCTGATTCCAAAGCCAGGTTCAGGCTGGGCATGCAGGTCTTTATCACCTGGAGGACAGAATGTTGTAATTTTCCTTTCTTAGGAATTTCTTTGAAAATCCTCTCAATGCAACAATTCTTGCTGAAAGTAAGAGTACAACTTTTCTTTGCCACAATCTGGAAAACTGATCAAGTCTTTTTTGCCGATGGTGTTGGTCCTATTGGAAAAACAGAGTGTGAAATTAGTTGCTGCATTCTGTAACAAGATGATAACTAGTTTAAACCTTTCTTTCCCTCTTGAAGGAGGACAAAATATTTCATCATCTGATTTCTCCTTCTGAATCAATTTTAATTAAAAACTAGAGTAGATTGAAAACTTTTGCTTCTTAAGATATTTCCTAAATCTTCGGCCCTAGAATTGGAACTCTATTGTGAAGTTGTTCATTTTTTTTTCTGTTGAAGATAGAAAAACAAAACAACGACTTAAATCTATTCTGGGACTTCGAAAACGGTTTCCCCATTCAGAGAATTTGCATTGACCCAAATTCCAAGACTAATAAATATTGTCCATTAAGTAAAAAAAAAAAAATTCTTTTTCACTACTTCTTTTTTTTTTAAGATTTATTTATTTATTTATACAAGCACTGGGTACAGTCAGAAGTGCGGGAGGGTGAGAGAATTCACTAGAGCCAGAGGGGAGAGCAGAGAAGGCAGAGTGACAAAGTACACTGCTGAGGGGAGCAGTGTGCACAGCAGGAGAGGTCTGAGCGCCATGTGGGACCCTCACCCGGTGGCCGGGATTGAACCAGTGCCGCAGAGGCTGCAGGCAGCTTCGCAACCCAGCGCTCAACCGCTGCACCACCAGGGAGGCCCTTCATTACTTCTAATTCTCATTCATAATAATTTTGTCCATTCTCAGGTATTTGTGCTTCTACAGAAATGTTGAGATGATGCTAAACTACCCCCTTGAAAGATAAAAACAAATTGGTATAGGATGAATTGATATTTGTGGTGACATTAAGTTTTCTGATCTAAGAACATACCTTAAGAAACTAGAGAAAGCACAAATACCAATTTAAAGCAAATAGGAAGAGGGAAATAACTAAAAGGAGAAATCAGAGAGCTTAAAAACAGGAAAAAAATGGAGAAAAATAAATGCAAAAAACTATTTTTAAAAATACCAGTGAGATTGATAAACATTTAACCATTCTCACCATCACTGGGAGACAAGTGAGAAGGCATTATGTGTTGATACCAGAAATGAAATAGGAGACATCACTGCAGACCTCATAGACACTAAAATAAAAACCAAACCTAAAACACATAACATTAAGGTAATATTAGAAAAAAAATTCAACACTTCAACATCTAAGATGAAATTGACCAAATTCTTGAAAGACAAAATTAGTCAAAAGACAATAAAAAGGGCCTCCCATTGGCGCAGCGGTTGAGCGCTGGGTTGCGAAGCTGCCCACAGCCTCTGTGGTGCCGGTTCAATCCCCGAGTGCTCCCCAGCCACCGGAGGAGGGTCCCGCATGGCGCGCAGACCTCTCCTGCCGCCCGCTGCTCCCCTCAGCAGTGTGCTTCGGTCCTTCTGCCTGTTCTGCTCCCCACTCTGGCTCTGGTGAATTCTCTCACCCTCCCGTGCTTCTGACTGTACCCAATGCTTGTATAAATAAATAAATAAATCTTTAAAAAAAAAAGTCAATAAAAATAGATAACTTAGAAGACTTTTACGTCTAATAAAGAAATAAAATTATTATTAAAATCTGTCCAACAATACAAAAAATTCCAGGCACAGGTGATGTCACTAGTAGAGTTAAACAAATATTTGAGGATAAAATAATGTCATCTCTAAACAATGTACTTAGAAAATAAAAAAGAAGAGTTCTCAAATTTTAGTGAGGCCAGCATGACCTTAATTACAAAACCAGAATTTCTTATGCAGAAAATCCTAAAGAATCTACAAAAAAAGTCCTTTTCAGACTATAATTGATTTTTTCAAACTAATTGATTTTTTCCCCCAGGATATAGGTCAATGGGAAAAAATCAATTAAATTTCTATATTATTACGGTAAAATATTGGAATTTAAAATAAAATGTTAATACCTAAATAGCAAAGATTCAAAGCAACTAAAACACTCATACATTGCTGATGGACATGGAAAATGTTAAGAGTTACTCAAGAAAAGAATCTGGTTATTTCTCATTATGTTAAACATATATTTATCTTAAGTTTCAGCAATTGCACTCATATGTATTTACCTTGTGAAATAAAAACTTATCTTCATAATTGCCCCAGACTGAAAACAATCCAGGTTGATAGGCAAATTTTCATATATCCATACAATAGAATAATATTTGGCAATAAATACAAGCAAACTATTAATCTAACAAAATGAGTCAATCTTGAGAGGAGAAAAACATTTTTGTATGAAAATGAACAATAATATAAAATCTTAATTGCATTTTAAAGTGAGATGTGAGACCCACATTGAATTACTCCATTTGCTTGATGTTCTCATAGAGCCAAAAATACAGAGAAAAGAACAAGATCAGTACAAGAGTGATGAAAAGTGGTTGACTACAAAGTTTTATTAGTAATTAAAAACTGGAAATAATCCAGGGGACTTCAACAAGAAAATGAATCTCTGTCATTTATCTACCTATCTGTCTACCTATCTATCATGATCTTTTTGAATATAGGTGTGCGTTGGGGGGGGTGTGTGAGTTAATATATATCTACATATTTTCTAGCTCCATCTAGAAAAGCACAGGAACCCAATGGCAATGAATACACCTAGTATCCAGATCTTGGTCTCTAATACCATCCTCCAATAAAAGGAAATAGGACTTTTTGGAGAATGAGCATTATTTTGGTGTTTGCTGCCTTCTGTATATACTCAGATGTGTTTTGTAGTGACTGAGTGTGAGGGTAGGGAGGGACATAGAGGGATCCAGATGTTGGTGTGGATGAGTTCAACAATCCACTTCTCTGATGTCTGAGAGACTCAGCATTCACTATGCTGTCAGGGTGCCTCACAATGTATGTACCAGTCCCAAGGGGCAGAAGGGAGAGTGCAGATCTGAATGCCTGCCCTCTGATTATCCTTGCTGGGGACTCAGGCTGTATGGAACACTCCAGCTCCTCCACAAGGTTTTCCCTTTTTCAAGGGACTGTGCCTCTACACAACCTCCACTTCACTCTCCCCATGTCCTCTGAGTAAATTTGCCAGTGGTGTCCCCTACTCCAGATCAACCTCCAGGTTCCTCTCACCACCCACCTCCTGTTCAATGTAGCATGAATCTCCTCTATCAAATCTGCTGAAGTCTGCACTGATCTCTATAGACCCAGGGATAAAAAAGTCTTACTCCTATCTGCGAGATTGTCCAAACAGTGTCTTTGTCTCACTGATTCAAGAGCCACAGCCTCTGAGTATCCAGTCCTGCAGTTACCTCTTCGGGGGTCTATCATCTTTGCTCCCCTTGGCAGGACTTGCTCCACTGCTTGCCAGGATCTACCAGGACTGACTTGCTTCTGCCACCTTTCCTGTGACTGGTTGTGAGCTGTGGGGGCTGACTGCAGTGGTTCTGCTTCCTGGTGCCACCCCAGGGCTCCCCGAGGTCTGCCAGGGTATACTGTGGCAACAGCTGCTTTTAGGACCCTCCTGGAGCTCATTGAGGTCTGTAAGGGGCCTATCATCACAGGGCTGCTTCTAGGACCCTTCCCAGAGCTGACTGAGGTCTGCACTGATGTCTGTAGAGGTCCATGTGGTATAGGTCTGCTTCCAGGATCCAACCTGGGACCCAGAGCTTCCTGAAGTCTATAGATGGTTATCTCGCAAGGCCTTGCCAGTTTTGCTCTGCTGATTGTAGGACCAACTGAACCTCAGGGGTTCACATTGCTCACCCTGGCAGGCAACCTCTTTGGCCTGTTCCACTGCTGGCTGAGGCCATCACCCCCATCCTGAGCCCGCCATTGTTATTCTTGGCTTGTGCTACAATTGTTTGTTCTCCTCCAGGAGATATTGACTTTGTTCTGTTGTGATGTAGTTGTGAGTGTGTGGAGGAGGTAAGGCCAGGGGCTTCACTTTGGCACCATCTTGCCTGTATCTTTTATTATTATTTTTAGCCTTAAATATTTTCCTTCTTCTTTGTCACTTAGCTATGAATTAAACCTATGTATATTCAAATGTTTTATTAAACATGTTAAAGTATTTTCCTAAGAGAGGCTTTCAGACTATTTTAGTTCACTATATTGCCAGAAACCAGATGTCCCCAACATGTTTATATCTTTCTCCAGTTGTTGTTCAGGTCTTACATCTGTCTGTAGTTGATCCACTTACACATTTGCATGGACAGCCAGGTTGCTCAGATTACAGCCCTTTAAAGGAATTATGTTCCTTTCTGCCCATGCCCACACCCTTCTTTTCACTGCCCACCACTGAAATATAATAATTAAAATTAATATAAACAAAATGTAGCAATATCTTCCATCAGAGAAGACCTTGTTAAGGATAAATAAAAATGGATTCATTTTTATATTGAGAATTTTTTCTTTTTTCCAGTTCTGTTTCCAACCTTATAGTGGCAAAGGCACAGATCACATCTTTAGTAAATCAGAATAGTCAAAGAGGGAATCTGAGTACTTAACAAATAATCTTATCATTTTAGAAAACAGCAGATACATGAGTCCTCTCAGCATTTCATCCAATGAGGCAGACCCAGCCCTTAAGATGACAATGAACATGTGTAGTGTGAAATACTAATATATGCACAAACAAAATCAGGCCTATCCTGCTGTTCAGCTCTTGAAGGTTATATTGTTTATTTCTTTCCTTTTCCTTCCCTAACATGCAACCTCAATAGTGAAAACTCTGGGAAGAACCTCAACTCTCCCCTTGGCTGAAAGATAAAATAAAGTATACAAAATAGCTAACAAAAACAACAAATCCCCCCATTTTGCCCCTTTAAAGAAAGTAATATTCTCTTAAAGAGGAATTTTCATTAAAAATGCTAGGATTACAAATCTTGTATTTTTTGAGAAAGTCAGTCTGCTTAAAATAATGCACTGTCCAATTTAGAAGAAGTGGTCCCTTATTAGAGATATGATGTAGTCTCAAATAAATCACTGATTTGTGGCTCACTGGCTTACATATTTAATACTGTCAAAAAAATGAAAGGACACCCCAAACTATCTGCAGTGCCACAGCTCCTACTTCTGAAAAGGATCTGAGGCAGCTGAGACCCCTGGGTGTTAAATGTAATCTTTGCCTGGGATAAAAGCACAGAGAACTACTGATCTTTATAAAAAGATCTGTCTCTACCCACCGCTTCCTCCTCTCTCTTCTACCACAGTGCAGTTCATCGTCAGAAAGCTCAGAATTGAAAATTAAGGAGAAAATGGGTTGTGTTTGTGTCATTTAAAAAAATCTGCAGCCAGACAGGACTCTTTTTTAATACTTGCTAGAGGAAAGTTCATCATTAAAACAAATATAGCTTCTTGATGGTAATGGGTAAATTTGACTAGAGAAATAATGGAAAACCTATAGAAAAACAGGAAATATGTTTCCCCAATCTTTCTGTTATCATCAATTGAATGAAATGTAGTACTGGCTGCCAAAAATAACTACATAAAATACTCATGTAGCACCAATTCCCAATTCTTAGAGTCAGAACTTAGGCCTTTATTTTCACTCTGAGATTTCATCCACTTTTATCTGTATGGATCCAATGTTGATGACTTTTAGATCTACAACTTCTCTTCTGACCTCTCACCTCCACAGAATATACCTTTGAAGGTCTCTTAAGTGTTCCACATGGATATTCAACTGTCAAATTCGAAGAAATGGAAACAGAGCCGTATCCCTTTCTTCATTATCTTTCAAAGTGAATTCCCTTGCAACTGCATCATTTCATTCAAGAACACTGGATCTCTTCTGATTTCTAGTTGTGAAAATTTCAAGACACCTTTCACTTTATTCTTTTCATTTAGGCCTTACGCTCAGAATGTGATGAAATCACATTATTTCTTTTCTGAAATGGATATAGCTCTTACTCTCCACTCCCATTGCCAGCACCCTAGCCCAAGTGCCCACCACTGCAGGCCTCAATTTAAAAGCTCTCTTTCTTATCCCAAATACATCTCAGGGTCTGGCCTGGGTGATCCTTGTCACCCTCTTCCTGGGTTTCTCTATTCCTTCCCTTTCACCCTTACCCCCTTATCATGAGAAGCAATTTAAATCTGGCCCATCTTTCCTGCCTCTGTACTTGTATCCTCACTGATGAGGATATTTAACTTACAAAGGGGCTTCCTTATTACCAGGAAACACCCAAGCCCAAGAGATAGAGGGATTAAAATAATTTTAAATAATATTCTTTACTCTTATCAAACTTCCTTTATCATACTTGTCATATGCTGCAAGTGGACAAAGGCTCAGTTCAGACAGTGACCATACTTATGCTAGCTGGTGGCATCCTGGTTGCTGGAACACCTACTGGGAAGGGAGCAGCAAACAGTGGGTAGAATGAAGCCTGTGTGAAGGGAAAGAGGGGGAGTAGAGGGCAGACTAAGAGAAAAAAGACTACATTCAATACTTTAAAATACTTAAAAGTGGCAGATAAAAGGAAAAGGCACTGCTCCCATGATGGGTCTGATAAGAAATGAAGAAAAGTCATTACATTAGAGGTGAGAAGCAAGGTGATGCAGTTTAAAAAGCACAGGTTGTCCCACACTGAGGCCAGCAGGAGCCTGAACTGGCTCACAGCCCCCAGTGAGGCAGGAAAGGAAGTCCAGTTGCCCCAGCCCTGCTCATACACACTGCACCTCTGAGCCTGGAATGAGGCATTCAGGACCCAAGCAGTGCTGGGAAGTCTTTCCTGGGCCACTGTTTTACAACAATTTTCTCACATTTTGTCCCAAAAGCAGCTTCTGTACGAAGAGTAAAAAGATTAAAAATTCTGGCAAATAAAATAGGGAAGAATTTCACAACATCTAATCATCTGTGCTGGTGAGTGAGGTATCTCTTGGCTGCTGGAGATGGACAACTCAGAGAAACTCTTATTAATGCATGGTCTATTAGTGTAAGACCTGTTGCTACTGTACTGGAGACAAAGGTGGAGCTTTCCCTTTCAAGGCTGTATGTGTATGTAGGAATCCTGTTTACTTTCCACTCGGTTTATTGGTTTTTTTTTTTAAAGATTTATTTATTCATACTTTCCACTCAGTTTATTGTGAGCTGAAAATTGCTCTACAAAGTAAATTCTTTATCAATAAACATTAGGTAATGAAGAGACAAACAGTGATAAAATAGGGTATGCTAATAATGTGTGTGTTGGAGAACTTGAGAAAGTGTGGTCACAGCATTCCTTTAGGAGGGAGTGACACTGAATCTAAAATCAGAATGACAAAGAAATGGGTCACATGGGCATGAGGGTACCCCGGTCGCAGCAGAAACCCTGAGTCAGGAATAAGTTTTAATCCAGGAGACAGAAGACTAGTTTCTGGAATATGATGTGAGAAGTAGAGGAAGGGTGAGACATGAAAGGTGCAGGCAGGCATTAGATCCTTTAGAGAGCAGATACTCATATGGGTCAGGGCAAAGTCATATATTTTATTTTGAGTCATATTGGAGATGGAGAGTAATGGGGAGGCAAAATATTGCATCTCCTTGACTTTTTAAAAAAGATTTATTTATTTATGCATATAAGAGCTGGGGTACAGGCCAGAGGTGTGTGTGTGGGAGGGTGAGAAGATTCACCAGAGACAGAGTGGGGAACAGAACAGGCAGATTGAATGAAATACACTGCTGAGGGGAGAAGCAGGGGAGACAGGAGAGGTCTGCTTCGCCATGTGGATTGCTCCCTGGCTGGCCGGGGGAATCGAACTCATGCTGCAGAGGCTACAGACAGCTTCATGGGTAGCGTCTTAACCCCTTGCACCACCAGGGAGGCCCCTCTCCTTGTCTTTTCTTTCTATTCTTTTCTAAGCACAGATTCAAGACAGATCTTAAAACAATAAAAATAAAAGTTGAAGATCTGCTCCCTACAGTTCAGGAATCCTGGACACTTTGCTTAAACTCTCTCTTTGGTCATCTTCCTGCAGTGTCCTCTCCCTGAAGCTTATGCCTGGAGAAACTGAAGAAGAAAAGGATTACTGGTGCCATGCTTCTCATTATAACAACTCACCTTTACACACTTCTTCAGAACCCCCAATAGTACTATACTCACTACTCTATTTTTAATTAAAATAAGGGCTTTGATGTCATCAATTACCTTTATGCTGCTAAGAGATAAACTGAGGCATATTAAAATTTTTAAGAGTTTGAACAAAAATCAGTTCTGGTCATGTAGTGCCAAATCGGTTTGAGTGGAGTATTCTGCTAACGAGCCACAGGAAAGACTCAGAGAGATTAAGAGTGGAAGCAAAGCAAAAAAAATTAGTTGCTTGGCTATTGCTTAAAGTTTGGACGGTTATTTGTGATTTGTTGTTCTTAGCATTTTCATTTCTTAACCTTGAATCACTTACAGGCTTAGATTACAGTTTGCTTATGTAGCATTAAAGTTGCCTCAGTTTAACAGCTTCCTTATTTAATTAATTTAATCATACTAATTTAATTCTAGCTGTTTAAAATGAATATACATGCTCAATGAGAAGATCTGTTAGCCAAAACAGTGGAAAGAAAGGGTACAAATAATTTTTAAAACTCATGAATCAAAGAAAACACATTTGCCCTTCTTTTTCTTGGCATAGTAGGTGGGTTACTTTCCTACAACACACCAGGGTGCTTATCTGTGAGTGTTAGTGTAATAAGTCAGCAAGTCTGAGCTTTAAAAAGTTTCTTCATGCCTATAGGTAGATAGGGAGAATGGAACTTCAGTTACAGCCATTGAACAACAACAACAAAAAATGTTATTTGGGGATTCTAAGCTATCTAACAAGCATTTACTAGATATCTCCCTCTATGCATGGACCAGGCATATTTCCTGAGCTCTCAGAACCAACAATCTATGAGGAAGCCATGTGTGTGCCTAAGTAGGCTGGCACACAAGACCCAAAATGTATTATCCTTCTTCCATCTCAACGTCAAGTTCTGGCTCCAAGATGACCTGGGCACCTAGCTTAGGTTGAATAAAGTCTCTGCTTTGAAAAGGATTAAATGCAAACAGCACTGCCCTGTTTCTCTCCTGATCCCATTAGGACAATAAAGGGGAGCAAAAGTATCTCATTTGTGCAGATGGTTTAATTTAAATAACCCTTCATGAACACTGTCTTGGACCAAGAAGATTTCAGTTTCCCCATATCCTGTGACCAGGCCACTCCTCATCACAGTCTCCAAGGTATGATATGTGCTCACCATTCAGGGAAATTTACACAAAATTGATTAACACTTCCCTTGCATGTTATTGAACTTGATGTATGAGTTTTAAATCATACAGCTCATGGCACTTAGTCAACAAAACACTAAAATGCCTTTTTTATAATGATTTGAATGATGTCACTGAAGTTTCCTAAATTACTGAGACCATAAACCAATTTATTAAATTTAGTGAAAAAGTTTCCATATTAAGTAAGATGTCTCTTTCTATGCAAAACCGTCTTATGAAAGGTTAAATAACTCTCTCATCATTCTTTCAATGTCTAAGATAAATGGTCTTGAGTTGTCAGGTAGACAGTATTTAACTCAGCATTCTACCAAAATTAAAAGCAGCCTATAAGAAGAGGAATAAAGAGATAGAGGAAAGGGAGTTGAACAAAATAAATGGCACATTCATATTCATTTGAATGCATTTAGACTTCCAACTAGATTACTAATAATCACAAAGTGATTGTTTTCCTCACCCTCTTCACATCATCTGACTCAGTAGACCATACGATGGCATCAAACAATGAACTGCAGGAAAAGTACAGCCCAGAGCAGGAATAGTGACCACTGAAAAAAGTGAAAATACAATGGTTTATCTCCAGTCCTAAGCTGCAATTATTTCCTCTGTTCCAATCTTTCTAATACTACATCATCTTAGCAAACATTTTCATGTTTTCAAGCAAAATCCCTTGCCTCAAATGCAAATGAACTCATTCGTGTCTGTGGAATACTTTCATTGTCCAGGTATTGTTTTAGACACTAGGTTTCCATGAAGACTGATCTTGCTAGACAAGGTAGAGTACATAAGATGCACCATGTATAGAATCTATATGCATGTTTTGAAAGCTATTAAAACTCAAGAAATGATGTATAGCTATGGTTCTGACAGGTTCGTTTTCATTTAACTTTTTTTTTTAAAGATCACCTAAAATCAGTAATAATTAAGCCAATGTTTGGGACCAGATTATAGAAAGCATTGAATAGTGGCTGAGGAATTTAGATGATTACACTGAAATTTTTAGCAACAACTAGTGAAAACTGTGCTTTCAGAAAAATGATCTGAAAATAACGTAAAAGAGAAACTGAATTAGGGAAAAATCAAAAGTAAAAATCTCACTTAGGAAACTAATATTGTCAAAAAAATGACTTAAGAACAAATGGAAAATCTGAACAGATCTATTTGTATTAAAGGAATTTATTTATAATCAAAATCTATCTCATACACTTCTGCTCATGAATATATAAGATTAATTGGTACAGGAAATGTCAACTTGTTATTAAAAACTGGACAAAAGAAATATAAATTACTTCAGATGTTGCACAACAGACTTTACAGGACTTTGATCCCTGTCAGCAAAGATACAATGTGCTTCCTATGGTTAGACTGGAGGCACTTTCTAGAATGTGATGCAGGGAGGGAGAACATTGCAAAGCACAATGATTACTCAGTTGAGAAGAAATGTTGGGAAAGGCTGAGGCAGTTGGAATGTGTGAGGCAGAGTATTAAAAAGGAGGGAAATACACAAAAAACTACCCAAATCACGGTTGTGGGTCCCCTAGAATATAGCTTAATATTAAGCTGTCACACACAGAATAAAACTCCTATGAAACTGAGCAAAAATTGCTAGGGAACGGAAAGCTAAACAATTCCCAGAGCTCACTTAGAACTTGGAGCCGTGTAAGTCTGACCAGCCACAGTGAAGAGACTTTATTGAATACCTGTAATATTCGCCCTTCAAAAAGGTCACACCATATTAGTGAAGCTAAACTGGTCCTTGAGTGAAGGCTATTCTGTTACTCCAAAGTGCTTTCATATATCTCAAAAGATCAAGCTGAACCCCAAGTAAATCAACTGTCTGCTAAAACAAAAATCAACAATCATTATTTTGGTTTTTTAAATGTTATTTATATATCTATGTATAGAAGAACTGGGGTATATAAATGTTATTTATATATCTATGTATAGAAGAACTGGCCAGATGTGGGGGGTGAGTGGATTCACCAGAGACAGAGTGAGGAGCAGAATAGGGAGATTGACTGAAATACACTGCTAAGGGGACCACTGGGCAAAATAGGAGAGGTCTGCTGCACCATCTGTGGGTTAACTCCCTGGCCCAGGATCGAGTTCAAGCCATCACAGAGGCCATGGTGGCAGCACTTAACCCCTAAGCCACGAGGGAGGCCCCCCAAAGCCCAACAATCTTTAAAGACAACAAAAATGAGAACTAAGCAAAATAACACTTGTGATATCCCTAATCTAATGTGAAGATGTGTGAAGAAGCAGTAAAATATTACCCAAAAGAAGAGAAAAAATCAATAAATCACCCTGAAATAACAGAGAAAAACAGTTTACAGCAGTCAAACATCTATGATAAAGATGTTTGTGGAGACTTGGTCCATACAGCTAGGAAAAAATAGCAAAAATAAACTATTGGTATTCCCTCAAATTAAAAAGTTTTTACACAGCAAGAGAATATACAAGTAAATTAAAAAGACATGCTACTAAATGGGAGAACATAACTCACCAAAGAAGATACTCAGAAAGCCAATAGATTCATGAAAAATGTTCATCATAGCTTTTAATAAAAGAACTTTAGTTCAAAACAACAATGAGATATCATCTCACATCCATGAGAATAGCATATATTAAAAGACCTCCAACAAGTGCTGGAGAGGATGTGGGTAAAGAGGAACCCCATTATACTGTTGATGGGAATGTAAACTGGTACAGCCATTTTGGAAAGAAATAAGTATTTACCTTAAAAACAACAATTAACAACAAAAAGGGAAATATATAATATGTGACCCAACAATCCTTCTTTGGGGCATCTATCCAAAGAACAAGAAAACATCAACTCAAAAAATTGTATGTTCAACCACACATGTTTATTGTAGCATTATTTACAATAACTAAGATGTGGAAACAGCCCAAGTTCCCACTTACCAGGACTGGATTAAGAAAATGTGGTACATCCATATAATGGAATACTATTCAGGCATAAAAAATGAAATGTTGCCATTTACAATACAATGGGAAGAGTTTGAGGGAATTGTATTCAGTAAATTAAGCCACAATAACAAATATTGAACATTTACATAGTGGAGTGTTAGGTAAAGCAAATTACATATAAAAACCCTCAGATGGTGATAAAGTGAGGTTTCTGTGATTAAAAGGAATGATGCTGGGGTAAAAAGAAGTGATGAGTCATATCTTAAAGAAAGACTATATTGATTGCTATATTAATCCTAGTATACATCAGTGTGCTTCTCTTTAGTATAGCACTATAACCTTAAGCCCCTTTTAAATGATAGAAAATAAAAATTAAAAATATCATCTTCTACATCATAAGTGAAAATTAAAAATGAAAAATGTGCCATGATTCCATTATACAGAAGTTTTCTTCCACCATACATCAGGTATGTTATAAATACTCTACATACATTAACTCATTTAACCTTCACCTAAATTCTAAGAGGAAACTGAGTCACACAGATGTAAGGAAATTATCCTAGGTCACATAGCCAGGTTAAAAAAATAAGAAAGAACAAAGGACATCCAAGAAACTGTTCCACATCAAAAAAAAATGAGTCCTATTATACATAGTGTGCTTGGATCAGAAAAATAAGTAAATAAATAAAGAAAAAGTCTCACAGATATTTTTGGAAACTAGAGATTTTGGAA
>NW_023605241.1:0-26313 GCF_014898055.3 Talpa occidentalis
TTTTTAAAAGAGGAAATCTCAGTAAAAGCAGATCAACAGAAAATTTAAAAAATACATTTTAAGATAACATTTTGTGAAACATTTTTTCCAGGTATGTAAAGGGATTTGTGAAACAGGGAGACTGTAGACAACAAGAATTCAGGGATCGATCTGGAAATTGTGTTCTCTGCAAGCAATGTGGACCAGGCATGGAGTTATCTAAGGTAGACATTGGTTGCATGGTAAAGTTGTAGTTTGTGTGTCTTTTTTAGCTAAATTAGTAATTACTAGTAAATTAGTAATTACTTTTGAAGATGTTATTAGTTGTAGAGAATTGATATATGGTTTTGTTCTAAATAAAGCATCAAACTCTTCCAGTTAGGAACAAAAGATGACTTGGTTCAGTGTGTTACTTTAGCCAAATATTACACAATTTCCTTTTCAATATTTTTTTATTCTAACCTTTTCTTTTAATTTTTAAAATTTTTTTTATTTTATGTATTTTTTACATTATTTTTCATTTTTGCACAATGTATGCATTTTCATCTTGGTTATAGTCCCTGTACAATTCCCACCACCCTTGTTTTGATCCTACTCCCTTCTCCCCTCCTCCCCTATATAAACATTTTCAATATTTTTGATTCATGTGTCTAAGATAAAAGGAATAGAGTCCAAGAATCAGAATTCAATAATGTCCTTGTGTTATGGAACAGTGTTTATCATATTTCAATGCAAGAAGTATTAAGGTTTATTTGCATTAATAAAAGTAAGCAATGTTCTCTTGAACATTTTGAAATAAAGTACTGAAACAGAAAATGGTAATGTTATCATTTATTGGGACTTCTTTTTCTTTAAGCGAATATTAGCATTGACTAAGAGGTAGAGGTCAACAGCATCTTAAGTAAACTGCTCCAAGGTAACCATTTTTTTTTCAGTGTTTTGAACATTCCTTTGATAATGCACGTGTTATTATTAATCTCCCCATGATGAGTGTATGTTACTCCCAGAAGCATTTTAAATGGTTAATATTCATTTTAACCATTATTTGTTGAGAAACTGTGCATTCTAGTAGGGCATTTCAGAATCTTGGATGTCTGGGGGGTGTTTTTTTCTGTGAGCATGTTGAGCTATATATTCATTTTTTTCTGACCTTTTGAAGATGTTATTAGTTGTAGAGAAATGATATTTGGTTTTGGTCAAAATAAAGCATCAAAGTCTTCCATTTAGAAAGGAACAAAAGATTATTTTAATTTAAAGTGACTTAAAAGTCTTTTTCCTCTACAGACTGCCATTATTTAAAGTTGAGTCTTGTCATTCATAGATTTTTGATCAATGACCTATAAAACAGCAGGAAACAAATAATTATGCATTCCACAAGTAATTCAGGGTGAATGGCCTTTCTCTGGTTGTTGTGTTAATAAGGGGTAGCCTTAGTATCCTGTGCTTTAACTTTGGATTAAAGCTTGACTGATCTTTGAACTCTGTTTGGTGTCTAGTTAATGGTAGCATCTCAGCTGATATTTTGAGTCCCTGTTGACTGTCTAACATGCATTATCACACATAGGTTTTGCTTATTTGAGTGTAAAGGATCCTTTTTAGCAGATGTGCACATCTAGGGTCAGTGAACAGAGTAGTAAAAATGTGATAGTGCCCAAAAGGAAAATAAAGAATGGTGCTACTACTCAAAAGTATTTTCCCCAATTTCTGTGATAATCTGATAGAAACTTCCCAGTTTCTGAGATGAGTCATTCACTGCTAAGATATCACCCCTGAATTTCATCCTTTGAGTCTAGAGAATATAACCTCAAGATAATTTCTGGAGAATCAGAGCAGAAGATAAATGTCTTATCAACTCTAACATTCTTTTTTTTTTTAGAAATCTATCTTTGAGATATATCTGATAACAGTTTCTATATTTCATAATTTCCCATGAATATCCAGAAGAAATATTTTTTTTTGAGGTAGCAACTTTCTAAGTATTTTGTCCTATTATAGTGGAAGTGACCAATCAAGCAATCTGAATAATTCTACCTTTCTGTACTTTTTTTATTTATTAAATTTCTATTTCAATATTTATTACCATTTTCTTCATGAAAAGAAAAGAACCAGGACAAATTGAGGAAGTGTAAGAATACAGGTAAATGTAAACTGAAAAATTATATTCTTAAGACACACTCAGAGGTACAAATGGCAGAAATGTACATGCCATGTTCAAGTAATTATACTTTGAGGTAAGAAATTTCAAAACTGCCCATCTTGAATTTATAGTTTCTTCCTTCTAGACCATCTTTGTTAAGTCTTTATCAATATCACATAACTTTCATAGGTGAGAAAAGTAAGTTCTGACTATATTGAAATCAGACAAATCACTTATAATAATACCTCCAATTGGTTAATTATGATTTCCAAGCTTTTCAAATCAAAGGGAAATTGTTTTGTTTTGTTTTGTTTTTGACTAGGATGAAAGCTTTTTATAAAAAAAGTCAGAAAAATAGGCCTCCCCGGTGGCGCAGCGGTTGAGCGCTGGATTGCGAAGCTCCCCACAGCCTCTGCAGCGCCGGTTCGATCCCCGGCTGCTCCCCGGCCACCGGATGAGGTTCCCACATGGTGCCGCACCTCTCCTGCCACCCGCTGCTCCCCTCAGCAGTGTACTTCGGTCCTTCTGCCTGCTCTGCTCCCCGCTCTGGCTCTGGTGAATTCTCTCACCCTCCCGTGCTTCTAACTGTACCCAGTGGTTGTATAAATAAATAAATAAATCTTAATTAATAAATAAATAACTCATGCCCATATATTAAAAAAAAAGAGAAATATATAAATAATTGCATTTTACTTGGATTACTATCTATACAGTCTAAAAGCAGGATAATTTGTAATGTTAATTATAAATGAAACTTAAAATCAGCTGAGTAAATTTTTAAAATCTTACTCACTTTACCATGATTAGGCAATAGCCCATCTATCACATAGAAAGGAACTCCAAGAAACATTACAAATTGAATGATTTTATAGGCTGAAGGGAGAAGGAACAAGGAAGCTACACTAGCAAAGTGTACGTTGGTCATATCAAAGACATATCACTGATCAGCAGAGTCCTGATTGACTGGCTTACAACTCCATTACTAGGAGAGCCAGAACTATAATTAAGTCACACTTTGGTCATGGAACTTAGTATAAGTGACTCCCTATTGGACCTGTTGTCTTGTTTTTAAGAAAATGAATGAGTCCAAGAGCCTTTTCCTTTTTAACTGAGGCTTACCATTGTGGTTACCTGTGGCATTTGACAATTTAAAAGCACAATAAACAGTAAATATTTTTAAAGGCAGTTATGAAAAAGTAGAAAGCTGAATCAAATTACTGATACCCACAGCAAAGGGCTTTGTATTTTCTTTGCATTAAGGGTAAAAAACAAAGTACATTTCGCCAGACAGAAGAGCTTTCAAATAACCTTTGTTCTAACACTATGATATCACTTGTTTTGCTGTGTTAAGCATAATTTAAAACTTGCATCCATTTTCTAATATCTTGTCTCTCTAAAATAACAAACTCGGGTCATAAGTTCTTTAATTACAAACATGTATCTGTGTCTTAAAAATAAATCTCGGAAATACTTTGGGTAAGCAGGTGTAGTTAAATTTCCATCTGTGGTTTTATTACTCCTAATTATTATTTTCTTTGGAAGACATTCAATTCTACTTTTTCTCAAGGTGTCTGGACTTACTTGCCCATTGTTCGGTCTCTACCATTTAAAACATGTAGTTGGGGTTTGCCAGAAGCTTCCAGAATAGCATTCCTGGAGATTGTGTGTGTTTTGGCACCCCTGTGGTGTGTGATCAGTGGTTCTCGCTCTCTCCCTCTGTTTCTCTGTCTCTCAACACATACACACACATACACACACACACTCAATGTCCTTTTACTTCCTTTCAATTACTAGATAGTAAGAAGTTTGCACAGAATCTAAACCATAGATCTGAGGTATACAACAAGGGAGGGACTGGGGTCCAACCAGGGGAGCAATGATCACAATTGGACTATGGTGATGGGCCATGGGTGCTTGTGGTGGTGGGACAATTATGGGGACTACACCTGCCTGAGGGGAGAGATTTAACACTGTACAAAAATGAATGGTGTAAGAGAATTAAACACAACAAAAAAAGAAATCTATACAGAAACTCAAATTGTAATACCATTGTGGCTTATTTAATTGACTCCCTTCCCTTCTCTGGCCACTTTTTAAATGGTTATTTATTTTAACCTTTCACCTTGAATATGTTGAGTTATGTTCATCACAACATAGCAAATGTGTATTGCTCCCAAATAGGTCTTCAATTATTATTCTGTAATACATATTTTGCAACTAAAACAGTTAATATTAGCTAACATTTACTACTATAATAAGCCAGGTTCCCTATGACTTTCATATATTAATATAAAGGAATGCCTGTGATAATATATTTTAAATAGGGAATAGAACTACTCTTTTTTTTTAGGATTTATTTATTTTTTAAAGATTTATTTATTCATACAAGCACTGGGTACAGTCAGAAGCACGGGAGGGTGAGAGAATTCACCAGAGCCAGAGCGGAGAGCAGAACAGGCAGCATGACTAAGTACACTGCTGAGGGGAGCAGCCATGTGGGACCCTTGCCCGGTGGCCGGAATCGAACTGGTGCTGCTGAGGCTGCATGCAGCTTCGCAGCCCAGCGCTCAACCGCTGCGCCACCAGGGGAGGCCCCTAGAACTCCTCTATTGTAGGGTGGGGAAACTGAGGCACAGAGAATTAGTTGATCTGTCCAGTGTCACAATTAGTATGTGACAGTGCTGGGAGAAAGTGATGGAATGACTTGTGAATAATGATCTATTCTTATGTTGATAGCACTCTAGTACAGTGTTGTCCCACAGAACTGTCTGTGATGATAGAAATGTCTATATTGGTGCTGACAATAAGCAAGCTACTAGGCACTGTTGTTATCAAAGACTTGAAATGTGGCTGGTGTCATAAGGAACTAGAGTTTTAATTTATGCCGTTTTACTTAATTAAATTTATTACCACCACAAAAGATTATGAATGTTCTATTTGGACAGTGAAACTCTGGAATGATGAATTTCTGGAAATTCTGGCTTAGACCCACTTCCAAAAAAATAAATATCCAAGTCATGTTGCCCTAATGTACTTGCAGCACAGGAGCTGCCTCCCTGTTCAGTTTGCTTGCTCTCCTTCCTCCTCCTAGCCACCTACATCCCTGGTTTCCAAAAACCCACCTTATTCTGTCCTTTCATGTGCTTCTTCGCCTTGCATTGGAATTATGGCCTCTGGCTCTCCTCCTAGGATGTGGCCCTTTGTGCTTCCTTTGCCCTTATTCAGTATCATCTCTTTAGCTCCTTGGTTTCCGGCTCCCTCCCTAAAATCCCCAGTCCTTATATCTTCTCATTGGGGTCTCTTTAATAATTTAACTTGATAGGTAGTTTCTCTGTATTATGGGTAAAAAGGTGATAGGTCACTGAGCCATTTGGAGTCTGTTTCGAAGGTTTTATCCCATTAAGCTATATTTACTCTCTTCCACTGCAGTTTATATAAGCAAGATCATTGTTAATGACTTTTTGCTATTTGGGGGAAAGACATACAAAATATTGTTTGCCTTGCTCCGTAAGTGGTACGTTTGGGACATTTTGAATCATAAATTTGCACAAAGATGTTACATGGCCGTCCTTTCAGCTCATGAACAGAAACAGCATTGGGATATGTGGGAGAAGATGATTTTTGTTTCCCAAAGTGACCACATTAGACTTTTAATTCTTACTGTCTAGAATTTGCCCAGCTTCAACCCCTCCTCCTTACTGAGTGTTAATGCCAACAATATGCTTTTAACATGATCTCTTCCCAGCAGTAAATCAGGAAACTAGTTTTTGCATGAACCACTTGAAACAGACTTCAAGTCTCTGGCACAGTTTTCAAAGTCAGCCTTTCTAAGCAATTATTGGGATGACTTTAGTTAATGTGAAAAAGTTAATTCTTATAAACAGCAATATGCTTCTTTCTACCTGCTCATATGTCCGACTTCATATTTTTAAAGATGTCTCTTTTTTAAAAACTATTTTCATCCTTCTGAAGAAAGTCACACAAGAAGAAATTAATGTAATTTGCAAGCATAAAAAGATTCATTTCTGCTAGTTAATTACAGTGTTGCTTTACTTTATTTATGTCTAATTATACCTAATCGAGCCTAGTGATGTTGGCAGATATTAACAAGTTCTAGCTTGTAATTTTTTCTTTAAAAAACTCAACTACAGGTTTTCATAAACTGAAAGTTAGGAAGGAATATGTCTTTGGTGTTGTTTTATTAAAGGAAATTAAAAAGCTGATTTCTAAACACCAGCCACATAAATCTAATTTGTCATTTCCACTTGTGAGCCCTAGATTTTCTCCACAAATAACTTCTTTTCTGTCCAGATTGGAACTTTTAAAGTTCAAAGAATTAAAGTTAATAACTTATTGGCTGTACAAATAAATAGTGCTTTAGACCTGAGGCCCATAAATGTGTTTTCTGGACAACTGATGGCCTGTGAGGCTCTCCCTTGTGGTCTGGGGAACTGCTCCTCGAAATGTAGGTGGGATCTGCTTGTGTTTTGTTAAGTGCTGGATTTTCTGATTTTCAGGAGAGAAACGAGAGAAGGGGATTTGAGGACTGTTTACTTTGAGTCATTTTGCTACTGGAAAGCTACCAAATCTGGCTTAGAAATATTGGGCAGAGCAAGAGGCCTGCCTCTGCTGCCAGTCTGCTTGGAAGCTGCCCTCTCTACCCTTGGAACCAAGATAAGGAAGCCCATCTCCCACCGTAACTCCCATCTTCATCTGCCTCTCACCTCCACTCCACCCCATCTTAACCTCCCTCTCACCTCCTTGCTCATCAGTGGGGGGGGGGGGGGGGGCGGTGTTGGGGACAGACACGGACTGGGCTGGGCTTACCAAAAGGCAGATCTTACTGTGGTCTTTAGTCTTTATAGGCTTTTGATCCCTGGGATACAATACTACTACTAGCAGTAGCAGTAGTAGTAGTAGTAACAATAGCGAATGCTTTAGGAAATTCTGCCTTAAGTAATATTTGTTTACTCAGCAAGTTTTTACTTATTACTCACTGGCCTGTTTTATATCATTAAAAAAATTCAGTGAAATTTGTAAAGATGGTAATGGAGACTTTCTTTCAGACCTTCAACAATGGGTGCAGAAACCATGAATAGGATTTTATAGCGTGAGGAAGCAATTGGGCTCAACTCCAAATAGAGCTTGTGGAAGTGGGAACATATAACAACCAAGCAAGGTGGAAGATAGAGGATGGAAAACGACTGAGAGGAAACATCAGGGATGAGGGTTCTGGCTAAACTGACCTAACAGGATTCTTTGTTGATGACAGGCCAGGGTGCTAAGACTTATGGGGGTTGGGGAGGGAGGTAAGGGGGAGTAGGATGAGGAGAGACCTGATCAGATATTGAGAATAGGAGGTTCTGTTTTAAACTGACTTAACAGGGTTCTTACTAAAGGTAAATTTACAAGGAAAAGCATAGATGCATCTAGGAGAAGTTTCAGGAACCCGATTAAAGCTTGGTCAAGCCAAGAATATATCAGTACCACGTACCAGGCAATGGGGAAAGAGTAGTGGAAGGAGTTGTCGGATATCAAGGATTGTTCGCCTGTTGTATAGTTGTTGGAAGCAAGTGTAAGAACTCTATAGCAGTGCTTTTTAAAAAACCGCATTTTTTAAAAGATTTATTTATTTGTTTATTTTTATTTATACAAGCACTGGGTACAGTCAGAAGCGCGGGAGGGTGAGAGAATTCACCAGAGCCAGAGCAGGGAGCAGAGCAGGCAGAAGGACCGAAGTACACTGCTGAGGGGAGCAGCGGGCGGCAGGAGAGGTCTGCATGCCATGTGGGACTCTCCTCCGGTGGCCGGGGAGCAGCCGGGGATCGAACCAGCGCTGCAGAGGCTGCGGGCAGCTTCGCAACCAACGCTCAACCGCTGCGCCACCAAGGAGGCCCAAAACCGCATTATTTTTTAATGCAATTAAATACGCATTATCCATGTGTATGTTTCCACTTATTAATAATGGTCTTTCTTCTCAAGATTCTGGTAATTCGCAGCTTGAGTGCTTTAAGCTCAATGCAGTGCCGGTTCGATGCTGTACCTTCCACATGCAGACCTCTTGCTCCTCAGCAGTGTATTCTGCCTGCTCTGCTCTCTGGCTCTTAAGCGCTTTACAACTTGTGTGTGTAATAAATATAAACAAAATAAAAAAAAAAAAGATTTAAAAAAAAAAAAAAGATTTGGTAAGTCCTGGCTATTTCCTTCAAGCTTTTAAGGTATACCAAATCATAATATCAAAAATGAAATGATGGAATGCTTTAGAGCCTAAATCTGTGTCTGCCATTGATGTTAATGGCAGAACTTGCTCCTTGAAAATAAAATACATCTAATTCTGAAGCCCAAGACAAGACAATGACTGACTTAACCTTCCTCCATTCTATTTTCCTTCTCCCTTATACTTTGCATCCAAACACACACACACACACACACACACACACACACCCTTAATGAAATAAAGAAGGGACAGGTCTAGTATAACCTGAAAAATGTCACACAAAACCAGAGAAAAACAATTGTCAATGCAGTAATATCAGCTTTTATTCTGGACTATTGCAGCAGAGGGGAAAAAGACTCCAATATAGAACTGAGCTCAACTCCAAATGCAACACAGACAAGTGGGAATTTATAGCCAAAGATCAAGGTAGGGGTAAGTGGATGGAAAATGGCTAAGAGGAAACATCAAGATAAGGGGGGGTTCTAGCTAAACTAACCTACTAGAATTCTTGCTGAAGCTGGGTCAAGTGGTCAGACATCACCTGAAGGAGGGTGGAGAAGAGGAATTTGATCAGATATTCGGGGTAAGCATATAATGAGGGTGACAGGATTTTTGGACAACTGGGCTCTTAAGATCAAGGCACAAGAATGAGGTCTGTTCATAAACGTGGCTCAAAGGAGATTGTCTGGAGTTTCATCAAGGAGAGAGTCTGTCAAAAAGCTGAACCTAAACACTGCCAGCCTGGCTAGCTCTCTTTAAGTACTCTTTTGTTTTATTTCCCCAAAAATCCATTCATGCCTTTCTTCTAGTCCCAAGTGTGGTATACTAGCCTGCTGTGGAAAATAATATGCCAATGGAGATTGCCCCCTTTCTATCCAAAAGTAATGAGCAGTGGGGGGAAGTGATCAAAAGATTTAATACTATTTTTGTTAGATGCGCAAGTACTTCATGTGATGAATGCCAGTGCAATTCATCAGACATATGTGGTTACCCTTTCTGTCTTCTGGAGACAATGATGAGGAAGAACCACTTCAGTAAAGAAAATAAAGCTACATCTATGCAATGGAATGCTCAGCTGATATGGAGCTTCTAAAGGAGCACGTAAAAATGCACACACACACATGCACACACGGACACGCACACACTGGCAGGTTAATCTGGTAACTCTTGCCTTGTGTGGTGGAGGTAGGAAGTTAGAGACAAAGGATTTAAAGAAAGGTTTAAAATATCTGTAATTTTTTGGGCCTCCCGGTGGCGCAGCAGTTGAGCGCTGGGTTGCGAACCTGCCCGCGGCCTCTACGGCGCTGGTTCGATCCCCGGCTGCTCCCCGGCCACCAGAGGAGGGTCCCACATGGCGCGCAGACCTCTTCTGCCGCCCGCTGCTCCCCTCAGCAGTGTACTCCGGTCCTTCTGCCTGCTCTGCTCCCCGCTCTGGCTCTGGTGGATTCTCTCACCCTCCCGTGTTTCTGGCTGTACCCAGTGCATGTGTAAACAAAAACAAACAAACAAATAAATAAATAAATAAACGTGCCTCTATAAAATAAAATAAAAAAAAATAAAATATCTGTAATTTTTTTTAAATGAAAAGTGATAGAAGTAAAGGTCAAAGAACTGGTCTCTAGCCAGGAAGTGACACAGTTTGTGAAGGCACAGTATCACTGTGTGATCAGCACCGTTACCAGGGCTATGGGACCTCACTTTCAGTTTTTCTGCCTCCCCTCTCTTTCTCTTGGTAATAATTTATTGGACTTAGTGGCGAAGACGTCAAGATATTTTAACCACCTAGTTTTACTGAATGAAATAAAAACATCAAAGTAGTCATTTGTATCTGGGTAATTTAATATTTTTTATGCTGTTGAATTTATAGCCTGGATTTCAAATTATTGTGGCGTCTTTATGTTTATGGTGCTTTAGAAATGTGATGATCAGCTCCACAAGTGGTAGCTGCCATGGGCACCCTATTATAATTTAATTCCTTGGAAATAACTTTTCAATCTCTAGTTAATTCAAGGTTTCTAGTTAATTTAAGATTGTAGAATGGTTACTTCATAATTTTTTTTAGACTATAATGAACTGCAAGCTATGCTATTTTGAAAAGTTTGAAGGTAATGTTAAGCTGTTTTTCTAATATTGGCTTTTTCAAGATGGAGAATATGTCAGAGAAAATACATTTTAAATAAAATTCCTCCAAATAATCAATCTTTATAAAAATGTCTAAGAGATTGTGTGGTTAATAATACATGCGCCATAAATACTGGAATTATTTGGCCATAGTAATGGATACAAAGACTTATTTCAACCTCTCACCTAAATGCATCCTTTCTGCTGCCACCAAAGCATACAAACTCTAAGCAAAAATAGGAATATCTAGCTAATGAAAGCCAAATAAGAGGTATTTGGGGCCTGACTCTGTTTTCTTTCTATACGTGATTTGGTCGAATGTAGATTGGATCAAAAAAGAAAAAAGTCACACAAAATCTTCATTCTACAAAATGTAATAACATATACATGATACGGACAATATTTGCAAGAACATAGTGGTGAGAATGGCCCTTATGTACATTGTAAATTCTAGAATACAGTCAGAACTCAAAATATAGGCACAAAGATCTCTGACGCTGTTTATATTCTTTTGCAAAAGAAATGAGACCATCACAATATTTCAAGCTCATCTATAGTTGGATCATTTATCCTAGTTCTCAGGAATGGAGTGAGGACATGAATTGTTAAAGATAGCAATACTTAACAAGGAATGGAATGATAGTTGATTGCCTCACAAGGATATTCAAACAGCAGTCTGTTTACATAGATTCAGGGGACCCACAGTTCTGGATCTGCAGTAGGTGATTCAACCACATAGGATAAATTATATTTTATTTTTGTATTCTTATTTTTAAATTATTTTTATTGGGGTGGCATTGGTTTACCGCACTATACATATTTTGGGACTGGGGTCAGTCCTCTTCATGTCACCACACTATGCACGTCACCACACTATGCCCACTACTAAAGTATTAAAATCTTCCAGCACAATCTGATGGGCCAACTCCACCCTTTGCTCATGCTCTGCCTCCCAAGAGTTGCTTTTGTCTGTTTTTTGCTTTGTTTCTTTACATTCCACATACGACTGAAGTCAACCAGTATTTGCTTTCATCTTCTGACATATTTCACATAGAATAATACCTCTCAGTTTCCATCCAAATTGTTGCATATGGAAGGATTTCATCTTTTTTTCTTTATGACTGAGTAGTATAGTGTATATACATAACACATCATATCCACTTTTCTGTTGGTGGGCACTCAGGTGTTTCTATAATTTGGTTACTGTAGATAGTCCTGCAATGAACATAAGAGGCATATATACCCCTTTGAATTAGTTTGCATTCTTCAGCTGATTCATAGAAGTGAAATTGCTGGATCATATGGTAGGTAGGTTTTTAATATTTTGAGAAATTTCCATGCTGTTTTGCTTTGGGAGTAGACCAATCTAAATTCCCACCAATAGTATACTTTCTCACCAACACCTCTTGTTTTTGGTCTTTTCGGTATGGGCCAATATCACTGGTGTGAGGTGGATTCTCATTGTGGTTTTGACTTAAATGTCCCTAGTTATAAGTGGTGGTGAGCATTTTTTCATGTGCAAGTGACTATTTAGCTTTCTGTCCATTTTTTGACTGGGATATTTGTTTTCTCTCTGTTGAGTTGTATGAGTTCTTTGTATATCTTCAATATTAGCTCCTTGTCCGATGTATGATGTACAAATATTTTCTCCCATTTGGTAGTGTTTTTTGTTTTAATAATAGTTCCTTTTTTGTTGAGAAGCTTTTTAGTTTGATGTAGTCCCAATTGTTTATTTTTACTTTTGTTTCCATTTCTACTGTAGTGTCCCCAAAGTCATCTCTGAAGCAAATATCATGGAGTATTTTGCCTATGTTTCTTTTATGTATTTTATGGTTTCAGGTATTACGTCCAAGTCTTTAATTTATTTTTAATTAATTTCTGTGTCTAGTATAAGATAATGGCCTAGTTTTAATCTTTTCTAGGTGGCTGTCCAGTTTTCCCAACACCATTTGTTGAAGGGATTTTATTTCTCTATTGTATAATCTTGGCAGCGTTGTAATATATTAACTCACCATATACGTAAGAGTTTATTTTGGGGTTCTCAATTTTATTTCATTGAACTGTATGTTTATTTTTATTTCCTTACCATATGTTGTGATTACTATAGCTTTGTAGTATAATTTGAAATATGGGAACTTAATGCCTCTGTTCTTTTTGTTGGAATGTTTTGTCTGTTCAGGGTTTTATGTGGTTTCATGCAGATTCAGTAATTTTCTATTTCCTTGAAGAATACTGTAGAATTTTTCTATAGGAATTGCACTGAATCTGTGTATTACTTTGGGGAAGACGGTCATTTAAGAATAATAATTCTTCTGATCCATGAACATGGATTATGTTTCCATTTCTTTGCGTGTTTTGTATTTCTTTTAACAGTGTCTTATAATTTTCATGGTCTAGATCTTTCACCTCCTTTATTTCATCATTCTTTTTTTATGTTATTGTAAATGGTGTTTTTTGATTTCTTGCTCTTCTAGTTCATTGTTTTCATGTAGAAGTGTAATCAACTTTGTATATTTATTTTGTAGCCTCCTACATTACTGTACCAATTGTTTCCAACAGTTTTTCATGGTGTCATTAGAGGTTTTTTTTTAATGCATATTGTTATCTGCAAATAGTGATTGTTATACTATTTTTTCCAATTTGGATTTATTTTATATCTTTCTCTTGCCTAATTGCTCTAGCTAGGACTTCCAATATTATGTTTAATAGTAGTGATGAGAGAGCAGAGCCTTGTCTGGTGTCTGATCTTAGAGGAAAAGTTTTCAGTTTTTCACCATAGAATATAATGTTAGCTGTAGGTTTGTCACATATGGCCTTTATTATGTTAAGGTATGTTCCTTCTATCTCCATTTTTTGAGAGTTCTTATCATAAATGGATTTTGAAACTTGTTAAATGATTTCTCTGCATCTATTGATATGGTCATATGATTTAGCTTTCATTTTGTTGACATCATGTATTACATTAATTGATTGGCATTTGTTGAAACATCCCTGCACTTCTGGGAAAAATCTCACTGGGGTCATTGTGATATATGATCCTATTAATGTTTTGTTGAGATTTTGCTAAGATTTTGTTGAAGAGTTTTTTAATTTATGTTTATTGGGATAGTGATTTGTAGTTTTCTTTTGTGATGTTCTTGTCTGCTCTTTGTATTGGGTAATGCCGGCCTCACAAAGTATGTTTGGAAGCATTCCTTCTTTAACCTTTGGCAAAAGTTTGAGGACAGGTATAAGTTCATCATTAAAGGTTTTGTTCCCATTTTTAAAAGGCATGTCATTGTGATCCCATTTTAGAAAGATTTTTACTGAATAAAAATATTTTAGATGGAAAGTAATATTTCATTAATCTGGGAAAGTTTGGGGTCTCAAGATTCTCTTGTTCTCCATGTGGCTTTAATATGCTTGAATCAGGAAAGGTGGTATATTGAGTTGAAGAGAATACAAAATAATAATAGCCACAGGTATCATTTAGTGGGCAGTTGCTTACTTTCTGTTTTATTTGCAGTTTAGAGACTTTATATGCTATTTTCCCCACTTATTTTTCAAAACAACTCTGTAGAGCATGTATCACCCCATCTCACAGATGAAGAGACTTTGGGTCAGAGAGTTCCCTCAGTCACTTCACCAAAGAGTGGCAGAGTTGGCATTTAAACTCATGTACTTCTGGCACCAATGTGGGAATCACACATTTTTACCGCAATACCAACCTGGTATGAAAAACTAAACTTTAGGTGTTTTCTCAGAATTAATACTTTTTCTCTTTCGCCTCTCTCTGTTTATTTCCCCTTTTTCTACTCTCTTTTTTTTGTCCTTTGTTGTGTATTAACTTGTATGTGAGACTCATAATCCAAGCTGCCTGGATCAAAGCATGATTTTGAAACATTGCTCTTGCAAGACCCTTTGCCTGGAGATGCTGAACCTGTAAACAAGGAGGCCCCCACCCCCAAATGTCTCGTGCACCAGGCTTTGATCCTGGGAAAATGAGTGGGAGGTTGCCTTCTGTACTTTTAAAGAATGTCTTTGCATACATGTAATTCTCTTAGCAACTAAAGTACCAGGAAGAACACATTTCTACCCCAGTGCGGAGCCGTACTAACCCAGTACAAAGCACGCGCGTGCGCACGTGCACACGCGCGCGCGCACACACACACACACACACAAAATCACAGTGATGTCTTCACAAAGACCTAATGCATGTCCCAAGAAATTATTTTTGAATGTCTTTATTGTTCTCATTACCAGAGTAATAGATGCTCTTTGCAAAATTTAAATTATTGCAGAATTAGAAAATTAAAGATACCTCATAATTCCATTAATACCATCCCCCAAAGATAATCCATGTTAACAATTTTAAAGAAATTCTAATGTGTGAATTAATTCTTCAAGTCAAATGGTTCCCCTCTCCCCCTTTCCTCCTGTTTGTGCTTTTGGCTTAGAACATTGTCTAGCTGGAGTGCTGAGGATTAAGGTTGTTGACCTTCCTCCTTTGTTTCTCCTCTACTCTCTGTTGTTCATATTCAAGATGTCCTTTTCAAAGACAGGCAGAGTAGCTGAAAGGAGGAAGGAAGGTATCATTCATCCAAAATGTGAGTGACTTCATTAGTGAAAAAAATCTAAATTGATGTGTTATTACTCAGTATCCTTTACTGAGTAGTTCATTGAGTACAGGGAATACTTTCCTTTGTATGGGATTTGATTTCATTTTTGACCAAATTGGTACTATTTATTTGACTTTGTATAGAAATATGAAAAGAGAAGCTTAAATATTTTAAATTTTGTGAAAAAAACGAGGGATTTTCAAGTATTTGGAATTGCATTATGGCATCTGTAGTTTACAGAGAAGGAAACAGGGGCTCTAAAATGTTTGAATGTCTTCTACCCTTTGCTACAGTGAGCTGTGTGTGTGAGCTCCGCATGCTCTCTGGATAGATGCTCTTTCAGCTTGTGAACTGACGTCTATTTTTTTAAATGACCAGCATTCTATAGAAGCCATCAGAAAGCACAGATAAGCAGTGTTAACATTTGCTATGTATTCCTTCCCACATCCTCCTCTGTGTATATTAGGGACACGTCCTGACAGGCTCCATAGTGTAGTTACATGAAGTCTGATGCTGGAATTAAATAGTGAAGGTTCAAATCCTGGTCCTAACATTAGCTCATCACCTTGGTTAAGGTGCCTTTTGGGCATGGTTCCATCCATGAATAGGAATAATGGTAGCACGTTTCTTTTTGGGAAGGATTATGAAGTAACAAGACACTACGTATAAAGTCCCTGACATAGATTAAGCACCCAGCCAATGCTAATGTTTATTAGTTATATTTTTGTAAGAAATGGGTTCATACTATGAATCTGGATATCTACCCAGTAGAGATCATCTACTTCTGAATCACAACTTATTTTTAAAATCTCCTATGAGCCATATCTGCATCATTCTTTTTATGGTTGTATTATGATTACAATTGTTGTATTATTATACAATTGCTGTGATTTATTAGATCATATGGTGGCCAAAGAGCCATCTGTTCTGTCCATCCTCGGAAAACAGTCGTGTGTTCTAATGTCCTCAGCTGGAGAAGCTTGAGACCTTTAGTAGTACGCAGTTTTATCTGAACCAGAATGTAGTGTTTTTTTAAGAAACATATGAGAATCTTCCTACTATTATATACAATTAAGCTTCTAAACATTCCAAGATACTCTCTACTAGATAGATTTCCAGGCTTGTAAATATATGAAATTTCTTATGCATTTGTCCTTATTTTCTAAAACATCACTGTTGATATCAAAGTGCATATTTTCTATCTTGATAAGTGAATCAGTGTCTGAATATCTCCCTGACTTTAGTTTTTGAACACTACATGACTGGCTTAATTAGAAAAGAAGAAAGTGCCGTAATTCTGCCATAAGCTGGCAATAATGCAGCAGTGGGGTGCTGACGAACCTTTATTATTCAAATGCTCATGGCTTCTTGAATAAAGTGGATGACTAAGTATACTTCTCACAGTAAGAGAGATTATTAGCAGTGGGAGACACATTTGAACTTGCTGAAAGGGCTGCCTTTGTAGCTAGAAGACTGGCACTCAGTAATTATTAGACCAGGTCTTCATTTTATCCCAGCTGTCTTTCCTTTTTCACGCTTGCAATGTCTGAATAGCTTTCTATTGCTTGCTAATCCCTGCAGGAATGTGGCTTTGGCTACGGGGAGGATGCCCAGTGTGTGACATGCCGGCCTCACAGGTTCAAGGAGGACTGGGGCTTCCAGAAGTGCAAGCCATGCCTGGACTGTGCGCTGGTGAGCCGCTTCCAGAAGGCTAACTGTTCTGTCACCAGTGATGCCGTCTGTGGGGACTGCTTGCCAGGGTATGTTGTACCATTTCTTTCCCTCATAATTATTTATTGTGAAATTGGCATTTCTCTTACTCCCTTCCAAATAGTGAATGCACTTGGATATTAACCTGAACACATTTAGCGCTCATGACCTTTTGTCTCAATATTCACCACTAGTTCTTTGGGCCTTCTACGTGCTAATGCACCATGATAGATTTTGGTTGTAAATAAAATGAAAACGCATGCTAACAAAGAATGGGTGTCATGAAAATCCAAAGAGTTCCTCCACATCAATAAAAAAACAAAGCATGCACAAATGACAAGAGAATGAACAGGCTATTCACAGAAGAGCAAACAGGTATATTCTGTGTTCAAATGAAGATGTTTATCCTCCTTGGTGATCAGAGAAAATGCAAATCACAACCATTCAGTTATTTCAGCGGAAATTCTAGGAGCAGCTGTGAGGCACTGGTTAGGTCCAGAGGCAAAAATCCCTACCCATGGGAGCCTCTATCTTAATGAGGTTTTTAAAAATATCTCAACAGTAAATAATAAAGAAGTAAATTATGCAGAAAGATGGAGGATGATGATTATTGCAGAAAAAGAAAGCTAGACCTTTCTTTTTGGTGGGATTAGTTGTGGCCCCAGTGACGGGTAGGCAAGGTGCATGTTAAAGTGGGCAATCAATGCAGGCATCATTGGTCAAATCAGAGCTGAACAAAAGGTTGAAGTCAGGGAGGTGATAACTGAGCTCCTATGTGAGGGAAGAGCATTTAGGCACAGGGAATCACAAGAGACAGGCCATAAAGTCTGCCTTGAACTTGATATTTTTAAGAAACTGCAAAGAGGAAAGGGGGAGCAGAGAAGAAAGTGAGGGCTGAGGGGGTAGGAGTGGGTAGGGCAGGTGTGAGTGCTGCAAATCTTCAGTGTGCAAATCCCCAGACCATGGGGAAAAAGAGACCATACTGGGCCAGGTGGAGAAACAAAGCACAGAGGAGGAATTTTTAAGTTTTTAGTGCTTCTAGGTAACCATCGGACAGATAAGTCAGACCAAACAGTCAGTAGGAGGACAGCTGGTGTGGAGAGCTGGATCAGAGGAGCATGGGTGATCATCTGCTAGGGAATGAAGAGGCCTGACTACACAGGGTAAGAAGGAGAGACAGAATAGCTAATGATTTAGTGGGTGTGGAGTGGAGCTAGTGTTAGCCAACCAAAGACAGAGGGAGAGACAGACCAGAATTCCGGAGCTCTGAAAACCAGACCTTATAGCAAAGGTGAAACACATTTCAGGAACAGCAAACATGCAGGTGGCTAAGCAGTTTATATTTCTGTAATGTTCACAGTGTTTTAAAAATGTAGAAAGTGAGATTTGCCCAGGTTTAAGGTATTTCAGACAAAATCTTTTAGCCCATAAGTGTGATGCTGGAGCAACTTCCAGGAGTGTGACACCAGAACCCACACTCCAGGCAACTGCAGAGAACTCTGGGAGGACTCACCAGAACATGCCCACAAGATCAGGATGATTTTGACCTAGTGGCTCAGTGATAGTTCTGGAGTTCGCGCTGAGGCCAGAAACGTAAATAAATCTTTAGGCCTCACAGCTTCCTTCGTCAAAAAGCTATATATAGAGTTCCATGCAACCCAGCAACTCTGTTCTTAGGTAGATAGTCAAGAGAATTGAAAACATGTGCACACAAAAGTTAGTACACAAATATTCATAGCAGCATTATATGTAATAGTCAGATTTCTATCACTGATGAATGAATGAACAAATTGGAATATATTTGAACAATGGAGTATTATTTGGCAATAAAAATGAATGAAATACTGACACATGCTACAGCATGGATGAACCTAGAAAGTACTATTCGAATTGAAAGAAGCCAACCACAAATGACCACATATTGTGTGATTCCATTTGTATGATGTGTCCAGAATAGGCAAATCGGTAGAGATAGAAACTAAATTATTGGTTGCCTAAGGCTGGAGGTTTGGGAGGTTTACAAAGAATGGTGTGTGTGAGGAGGAGGTACAGAGCAAAAAAGTACAGTTTCTTTTTTGGCATGATGAATCTGTTCTAAAATTGATTTTGCTGATGGTTATGCACCTTTGAAAATACTAAAGACCATCTAATTGTACACTTTAAATGGGTGGATTGTGTAAAATGTGAATTCTCAGTATCGATTATTGAAAAAAGCAAACTATAATTTCAGACTATGTGATACCTACAAATATAATGATCCAGAGTTTTGACCTTGTGCAAATCTAATTAAGGAATAGGAACGGAACATGTAACATAGCTCAATTGTTGCTATTCTGATAAAATCATGTTTGTACACATCTGCTTTCTTCTGGGGGACAGGGAGAAGAGAAGGTCCATAGGAAATATGGGCATAAGGTGGGCAGTGCCCAGTAAGTGTGAGGAAGGGTGCAGGGCCCGAGGATTTAGATTTACAGAGGGAGCCCACGGGGAGTGCTATTGGGTGACAGAGAAGACATCCTTCCCAGCACCTCCCCCTAAGCATGTTTCCTTTTGCTTAACCCCATTCATTGTCATCTGAGCTCAGTACTTTAGTTTCTACAATGTTTGCTCATTCTTTAAATAAATGCTGTGATGCAGGAAAGCTATAAATGAATAGATGCTTCATAGTTTATTTATATGATTAGTTTAAAATTACATCTTTTTAAAGTAAGCATGAATGTACGAGGCAGGCAATAATTATACAGTGACTTGTAGCTAAATCTTCCATAGTGCCCTACAAGTACTCATTCAACTAGATTATATTTACGTGAAGATACAAGTAGTTGAAAGCCATTTCACAGATAGGGATATTGAGGCAAAAGGGAAATAATAGGCAAATTGAATATTCTAGAAAAGTAACATGAAAATCAGGCTTATGGTCAGCAATTCTATTTCTGCTACCATTGCTACCCTCTGCAGCTTCAACCTCTTCAAATAAGGTCTTTTGCTGCCCGTAGGTTCAGCCTCAGCAGCGCTCCAGTTGCTTTTTTCCCAGTGCAGGTATGTGGGGAAATAGTCAGTCCTCTGTGCCCACAATTTAAGTGGTTAAAGAGACCCAGGCTGCTTGTTTCTGAAAGTGAACTGATTTTAGGCCAGTTGCTTAATTTCTCTGACAGCCATTCTTCTCACCAATAGAAACAGTATCTAATAATAATACCAACCTGCAGAATTGTTGGAATGATGAAGAATTTAATGCATATAAATGCCTAGCAGAGTGCTTAGTCCCTGGTGCACTAAAAAAGACATTGTTGCCAATTAATGTTATTTGCAGCCAGCAAAATCTTTGCATACCTTTTTTCCAAGTGTGGCCAATGAATCGCAGCCTATTCTTTCTGCTCCCATGACCCTGTCCCCTCTCTATTAAGGGAACCTGGGATCCACCTGAAAGAATAAACTGGCCCCTTTCAGTTCTTTGCTGCTTCTAGTAATATGATAGCTAACATTTTTTAAGCACTTGCTATATGCTGAGTACTATATGCAGATTAGCTTTTCTAATCATCAAAACCCACTTTACAAAGTAGGGATTAATCTATTCCTCCTTCACAAAGGAGGAAATTTGCTCCAATAAATGATTTGCCCAGGGTCACCCAGTTTGTATGTCCAAAGACCTGAGATTCTATTGCTGAGGTCCTGTAATTAACTAGGCAGCTAATTTTGCAGGGAGGTGTCCCCTGGCCCTCCATTATGATTAATCATGAGAACTACAGCTGACTATTCTGTGCCCTACTCCCTTTTCACCCTCACTTTTCCCCATGTCCCCATCTTCAAGCTCACTTCCCTTGCCTATTCCCAGATGGTACCCTATTAACCACTACAGTGTTCATGAGCTCTGGGTCTCACCCTAAATATTCATCCTCACATTGGCATTTGTTCAGTTTCAGCAAGGGGCCATTGCTGTGGACTGTTGAGAAACATGACCAGCAGGTTGACCAACCAGTATGGAACTGGGTGCTAACAAGAGTATAGGATTGAGCGGAGTTGTCATCTGGTAACTAACACGAGCACCATGGAAAATTTGATCAAGACTTGATTGTCATACATGGGCCATGGGAACTGCATTCAAAATTGCATTAAGCATGATCATTATAAAGCCAGAGCTAGAATTTTGCTGTGTCATCTACTTGCAGACTTGCTTGCATTGATTGAACAGATTATAGTCAACAGATTATTTCTTAAAATAATTTTCAAACAAGGAGCTCATTAGGCTAACTATTGTTCTTTGAATTCAGTTTAACCGAAAGTTCCTTTTCAAATGCAGTATTGGTGGGAAATTTGGGTCTATAAAATGTATTTATATGTTGCCTCTCATCAAAACAATAAGTAAAAATTCCATGTGGTTTCATTTTGTCGTTTTGCATTAGCTACCTGAAAGCCCAGAGTAAAATTTAAAGTTCAACCATAAAACCAGTTTTATCAGACACCTTGTATATATCTCTGTTACCGGTTACCTTACTTTACTTTTGAAAATTTGTACCTTGTCTCACTTGGTCAATAGGCAGAATTAAAATTGTTTCTATTTCCCAAAACCATGGCAGGTTAAACATAGTAAATAAAGAGAAAGTAGAATAATTTTAGATTTATGAACTTATTATCCATTTAATCTATTAAATTATACCCTAAATGACAATTCTTTTATCTTCATCTCCAAACGAGATAATTTTGAGGGAACTTTTTATAAATTAAAAAAATGGGTCTGATGATAAGTAAATTATTGATTATTATTATTTAGTAATTACTCTGTACTTTCAGATTCTAACCTTAACCTCATTTTGTACTAGGTGGAAAATGTGAGTGGGTTGATGGTTTTGAAAATGTTGTAGCAGTTTAAAAAATAGACTGTAGAATCTACCATTAAGCTATTGAAATAAAGACACTGACAGACTGGGTTTTGGAAGCTGTTGTATAATCTGTCCAGCTATTGATAGCCCTGTCAGAGTCCTGCCCCCACATCACATCCTCTCCTTGTGAGCACTGACTCAGGAACCTGCCAGTTGTACCCCCCAAACTCCTTTCCACTTAGTGTTTCTAGTTAACATTTAATGTTCATTCAAAACATAATGTGATAACTAACACTGCAGTGTGATATAATATTATATTTAGCCTATGAGAACCTTTCTTTAAGTAATAGAACTGATAATGGAGAATGCCAATAATTTATGAACTAGATCTGTTTGCTGTAACTGTGATCTTAGATGAAAGGATTATTTTCCTTTCTCTTCTAGATTTTACAGGAAGACAAAACTTGTTGGCTTTCAAGACATGGAGTGTGTGCCGTGTGGAGACCCTCCTCCTCCTTATGAACCACACTGTGAGTGAGCGCCATACAAACACAGCCGAAGGGCTCTTGGCCTTTTTTTAAAAACCCTCTTCAGTTGGCAAATGGAGCAAAATCTCTCTCTACTGTGGGGCTTATAGTGTGCACTCTTTTATCAAGCTTCTAGCAGAACATAAAGCCCTTTTGTTGTGTGCCTCAGTCAGCACACTGTGTCTGTTGAATTGAATCTAAAGTGAAATATAGACATTTTGCTGCTGTGTTCCATCTAAATTCTTACCCTTCACTCTGGATATATAATGCAGGCAGAGCCAGTTACCTAGGTGGTCCAAATCCTAGTGTTTAATGTCTTTGTGCCATGGGCCCATGAATTCCTGTGTTTTCCCTCTTACTTCCCACACCCTGTCATTTGGCTTCTTTGCCTTTCTAGAGCCATTCCTTTCCATGATCACCTGCCCTATTTAATGTATCCTCAATGGAATGGTACTTCATTTCATTCATTCCTTTATTTTTTTTCATTTAACAAATAAGAGAAAACCCAGTGTGTGTGTCTAGAATAAAACTGTAAATGAGAAAATTGTGCCTTTTCCTCTATATAGTAACATTAGTTCATTTTGTTCCCCTTGGATATAAATAGTACTTGTTACAAATTATCACCTGCACTGATTCTGAACTAGAAAGAATGAGTGTTCACTCTTCTTAATCCTGAACACAAATTTGGCCAATGAAAACCCACAGGTGGTGGGACAGGAAAGGCATTGGCTAGTGGACTCCCACAGGCGTGCTCAGAGCGAGCTTGTCTTTGCCCAGCAGAACTTTAGTGGGCAGTGCATTACATACACAGGAACCAGGGAGGTTAGCAGGGAGGACTGAGGAGGGCTCCTTATCTCATATATAGGTTGCTCATGATTTTCTGGGGAACATTGGCAATCTAGATGTTTATATTAGAGCTTGTTTTTATACAATGTTCAGCACAAGGGATGTCTTCTTGCTTCTTTCTGTGACTGAAGCCCTCTCTGAATTAGCTAAGAATTACTGCATTATTTTATAAGGTCACATAATACTTCTCTTTCTAAGAATGTCATGGGATGTTGCAGTCCATGTAACTATATCCTTTACCAAAATGAACTACTATCTATTCTTCTTTTGAAGTGATAGAAAGAAAATTGAAGACTTTCTGTTATAAAAATGTATATTGACCCCCTTTTTAAAATATGCAAGCTTCACCAAATAAATCAATACATGTATTAGTCATTATTGAGTAACTATTTGTTGTACTTAATTTGCTCTATAATCCAATCATCAACCACATTTGTCAATGAAGATAATAGGTCCAGAGCAGTTTATAATTTTCCACTGTTGGCAGGTAAATAACAGAGACAGTATTAGATATTAAGGTGGTCTAACTTCATATACTGTGCTCTCTCTACCATACTTTACTGTCTCCCTGAGAAAAGCCAGCCTATCTAATTTGTCCTTTTTTGGCTGGTGTAATCTACTATATGTTGACTTTTTCTTGCATTTTTTCTTTAATGTTCATTATTTAATGGAAAAGTATATAACAGAGGAGATATTAAAGGAGACTTTTTATGCTATACAGCCCATAAAAGCACATGTCCTTTTGCCATTTAAAGTGGGCCAGTGACCTGATCTTGCCTGTGAGCTGGATCAGCCTTCATTTAATTATGTACTTCTTCTTCTAAACTACCATAGAAAGATTTGGTAAAGAAATTGGTATTACCTAATTTGAAGATAGAAAGTAATAGGGTTTCTTTTCTCCTTAATTTATTGGATTTGAATTTAATGTAATATAGATATAAGTTTGAAGAATGGAAATTTTTGCCTGCAGGGTTCTGGCTAGGCTTGGACATTAGCAATTAGTCTTTAAATGTAGATTTCATGTTTGATTTTAATTTTTAAAGCACTAATTAAGCCACAATGAGAAAAAGAAATTAGCTAGTTCAATTTATATGTATAGATATATTTTTTAACCTATGAAACTTTGTAGAAAGCAAAGGATAAATTATCTTTCAAAGTCAGAAATACAGTGTTCATAGCTAATAACCTTTTTAATCATGAAACAGCAGTCTGATGATCTTTGGTGAGCCTTAATCCTTATCTCTGTAAAGCGAAGTTTGCTGCCTTTGGCACAGTTCTTGGGAATAAGTCCAGAATAAAACTAATCTCTTCAAAAGAGAGCTTGAAGTCTTTGGGAGGAAATTATGTAAGGCGCCTTGTGTTTTCATTTCTTCTACTTTGGGCTTTCCAACTCATCCACAAAGAACTGCTTCTTCAGTGATTTTTCTCCCTGAGGAGTTCCTGGATTATTTAGACAATTAACTATAAGAAAGTGATGCTACTCGAGCTACCTCAAAGTAATGGGGTTTGTTTTCAAGGAACACATGGTAGTAACAGAAGCCCAAATCTCCCAGAACCCAGGAGGACTTTCTTAGGAATCTAGGGCCACTGTCTTCCCTGACCAGGGGTCTCTGAGATTTGGATCATCGCCACACAGTTACTTTCTCAGCCTACAGGACTCTTTATGTCCCCTAGTGCTCCCTCACACTTAAAATGGACTGCTTTGGTCTGTACTTCCTTATTCAGGCTCCTGTAGGAGACAATCTGATTGTTATTTGATAATTAAATGCCATCACCCTATGAAGCAGAGCCTTTTTTACTGACCCTTTGAACAGGTACTTTAGTGCCTATGGGATGCCAGGCACACTATGAGAACAAATAGACCCTAGTCCTTTTCTTCATGGAGCATTTGGTATAATGAGGAGTTCTCAGGTAACTACTCTGAATTCACAGGATTTCAATCCTGCACATATAATTATAAATTGTGACTGATCAATCTCTTGCCTGGGGGGATCCAGTCATATTCTCTAAGAATGTATAATGGGTAATGATTTCAGAGCATTAGGGAAGACTTTCCTGTATTGTGTCTTTTGAGCTTTTCTAAAGGATCATTTTGAAGAGGTTGAGTCTGAAAAGAATACTAAACCAAGGGATCAAGAAGTTAGAGGAAACAAGGAGAGTATTGTGTCCAGCAGCATTTGGATGATGTGTGCAAGTGTCCTTTGGACTTAGCACTCTGAAGGTCTTTGATGACATTGACAAGCACCATAGTAGTAAGTAATGAAAATGGAGGCAGAGTAAAATGAAATGTAAAGCTAAGGTAAGAAAGGGAATGAAGATGATTATGGACACCACTGTCGAGATGTTTGCCCATGAAAGAGTAATGAGGTGACACACAGAGTGTGCAGGCATGGCGGGGGGGAGGGTTGCCTTTTATATTTTAGGTAAGAGACACATCTGCATGTTTGAAGGTTGAAGGGAAGGCTCCAGCTGAGTGAAGCTGACACTCTTATATAAGAGAACAAAAGAATGGCCATCACATACAGTTTATTGGGGAAGGATGCTGAAGCATAGGTGTTGGGTTGGCTTCTTCTGGAAGGAGAGAGAGTTCCTGATGTAACCAGGAAGGAGGGGACTGGCAGATGACCATGGTTATGGTTTCAGGTTTGATAGAAGTATGAGAAGTGAGGAACTCATCTGCAAGGCTCCTTATGTATGTGACGTAGGAGGCACCATGTTCTGTCAAGTGAGGCAAAAGCCAAGGAACTTGGGACTTAGAATGTAAAGCAACTGTCAAGAGACCTAAAACAATGTATTAATAGAAGACAGTAATAATTGGGGATTTCAATATATACCTTACACAAAAAGATTTATCATCCAGACAGAAAGTAAACAAGGAATAAAGTCTTGGACCAGATGGACTTAATCGATATTACAGAGCCTTCCTTCCCAAAAGAAATAAATACACACTTTCAAGTGCACATAGAGCATCCTCAAGGATAATCCATATTTTGATACACATGTCTCAAAAATACATATGAATGTAGAAATTACATTGTGTCTTCTCTGATCATAATGATAATAAAGCTAAAATTAACCACAGAAGGAAACTTGGAATAAATTCAAACATGTGGAGACTAACCAAAATGCCTTTGAATAACTCCTGAGTAAATTAAGAAATCAAAAGATAAATAAAAAATTATTTGGAGACTAATAAAAAAGAAGAGACAAACTACCAAATCCTATGGGAAATACATAGCAATACAGACCCATATTAAAAAAGAAAAATCTTAATAATCTAATCTACTTTTACCTGAAGGAATTAGGAAATGAAGAAACAGAAAATCAGTAAAAGGAGGAAATAATAAAAATTGGAGTGAAA
>NW_023605243.1:0-26269 GCF_014898055.3 Talpa occidentalis
GACTGCTGGCAAATGACTTTGAAGCTGAGATCTGAAGGCTCCATAAACTGTAAGGGAGATGATAAAAATATGGGGAAAGTGTCAAAAGCAAAAGAGAAAGCTTAGTAGTGACTCCTAATAATCACAATTGTTCAGGTCTCCACAGTGACCCTGACCACAGCCATGTGATATGTTTTGTCCAATGGACTAGCAAGTTGATAGAAGCAAAAAATAAAACCAAAAACAAGCGTACATTTTTGTTTTCTCTCTTGAATCTCTGAGACAACAAGGATCTCAGCCCAGACTAATGTGCCAAGGACACCCTAAAAGAGCCAACAGCATGAAATTGACCAACTTGTGAGTGAATCCCAACCAACACAAGAATTACTTAGCTCAGTCCATCTAACAAGCCCCATTTTTTCAGGAGCCTTGGGAAACTGATAAATGGTTATTTTCTTTTTTTTTTTTTTTTTTTATAGAGGCATGCTTTATTTATTTGTTTGCTGGTTTCTTTGTTTTGTTTTTTGTTTTATACATGCACTGGGTACAGTCAGAAGCGCGGGGGAGGGCGAGAGAATTCGCCAGAGCCAGAGCGGGGAGCAGAGCAGGCAGAAGGACCGAAGTACACTGCTGAGGGGAGCAGCGGGCGGCAGGAGAGGTCTGCGCGCCATGTGGGACCCTCCTCTGGTGGCCGGGGAGCAGCCGGGGATCGAACCGGCGCCGCAGAGGCCGCGCGCAGCTTCGCAACCCAGCGCTCAACCGCTGCGCCACCGGGGAGGCCCTAAATGGTTATTTTCTTAAACCACTTAGGTTTGTGTAGTTTGTTATATATAATTATTGGGGGACTAGGCAATGATAGAAAAGATGGCACAGAATTGCAGGCAACAAAATAAAGAATTTCATTATCTCAATGTGTTTTATTAAATTTCTGCAGAGGCTGAATCGTCTTACAAATGGTAATTCTGTCACCTCTTTTGGTAATGTGTTTCTTTGTATCCTTTCACTCTGTTTTTGCTTGCTTATTTTTTGTTTATATGTGTTTTTCACCTACCCACTTCTTCACGCGGAGTTGGGCAATATGAACTTAGAAACTCTATATATTAAATGTTCTTTTTATTTTTGCTAAATGTTCTCAGTTTGCATCTGGCAAACATATGCATGTGTGGTTGAACCACAAGACCACCCGGTAGCTCTAGATCATGGCCATTGAACTGGAGAATTGCATATATATCTCCACCACTAGAAATGCAACCTCTATATGCTGAGGCTAAATTGTCTTTGTGATAATCTTCACCTGGTAGCCATTACTTTCCAAATCTCTTTGGGGTAAGATCTAGTAAGCCAGATGTTGTCAGCTCTCTTCCCCTATTGCTCTGTCCATTTCCTGTTGATTTGGGAAACATAGGGATCTGCTTAAGAGAATGAACTTTGGAGCTGGTCTGACTGGGTTTGATTCCTTATTACCATGTTACCCGGATCAGTTCACCAAATTTCTCAAACCTCATTTTCACCATTTTAAAAACAGTGTCATGGGCCTCCCTGGTGGCACAAGGGGTTAAATTGAAGCACTGTGTAGCTATGCCCAGCCACTGCAGAACGAGTTCGATCCCTGGCCAGGGAGCTAGCCACATGGCACAACAGACCTCTCCTGTCTCACCTGCTGCTCCCCTCAGCATTGTATTTCAGTAAATCCACCTGTTTTGCTCCTTGCTCTGTCTCTGGTGAATCCTCGCCCCCGCCACACCTCTGGCCTGTACCCCAGTTCTTGTATGCATAAATAAACAAATCTTTAAAAAAATAAAAAGTGTTAAATCTCTAATGCATGGTTTCCAAAGAAAAATATTGTAGGGCCCATGTGAAAACATAGAGTATTCTCAGAGTTTCTCAGACTGCTTTTGGCCATGACCTTCCAACACAGGTGGCCAAGTAGATAACGTGTAGCTTTGAGATGTAGTCTGCGTGTATGAGAAGCAGTAAACAACATGCAACTTTGATGTCTAGCTCACATGCATAAACACATATTTCTGTAAACTAGGCTTAAAAGTGGCCCTGTGCTGTCTTTGTCTATAAATCATGTAAGACCTAATAGGGCTCCTCCTGTAGGGCCTTTCACTGGTCACTCACGAGGCACAGGGTCACTAGTGCAGCCAGAGTCCAGGGGGGCAGCTGCTGCTGGATGCTGCCATTGTTGTTACCTGTGTATCTCCTGCTGCCTCATAATAAAGACTGTCTCCTGCTCCCCACATATGGGCTTCATGACCTGTTTTCTCATCTGTCATCATTGAGAACCTGGCAAGCTTGAAGCTGACATAGTGACAAGGATGGGATGGTATGCAGACAAGTAGGAGGCCTGACAATTATGAATTATTTAGGATGTTGATCCCTTCAGATTAGACCCAGTGCACATTGACATTTCCCTGACTTGAATTTTGGCTCAACCTCCCTGAATCTGGAATTTGACTTTTGAACTTTGCAGATGGAGAAAGAGAGATCATGATATACCTACAAATATCAGTTACACTCATGTGTTGCTTAGACCAGAATACTATGTGAGAAATGCATCATTAGTCCATTTCACTATTCTGCAATGTCAACATTTATAAATTCATCTTTTAATTCAGGTCCAGCATTTTCTTTCAATATCACAAATTTTTGCTTTGGTCATGATTGTCATGGTGCTGAGAGGTCTCAATGCATGTCATTAGAAGTTTCTGTGTGTCTGATACAGATCCTTCTTCAATTTTTGTTAGTCTCCCTGCTGTTGATGAAGCAGATACTTTAACAGCTCCTGTCCCCTTGTACTTGCCTTCAAGACCATTGCTGTAGTGAAACGGGACCTGCCTGATGGGCAAGCAATAACCATCGCTGATTTCCACTTTCATAGACCTTCGTCACCTACATTTTATTTTCAGGTTAATCACATGCGGAGGCCACTTACTGACAACATTAACAATGCTTTTGTTTGCCACACGTACTGGCCATAATAAACAAAAATGAGATTAAATTAAGCATAAAGGGAAATAATGCTACCAAGAGGCACAAAAAAATACCAAATGTTTGAGGCGGCAGCCAGCATGAAAAGCTACAACCTCCCAATGGCTAGACAATAGGAAGTTGGGAGCCACTATCATGCATGCAGTCTGTTGTTGACCAAAACATCATTATGTGGTGCATGGTTACAAGTTCTCCAGTCAGAAACTGACCCAGAGTAGCTGGTTACAAATATTTTCAACTGGTTCTCCCACCTTCTTCACTGGAAATGTTGGCATACCTCTGAACTATTTACTATTACTATTGTTAAAAATGATATTAAGCTTTACATTTGAATTTTGCCCGGGTTTTGTCATATCAATATAGAAGCAAATGTTTATTGATGATAACCACTTTATTAAATTTGTTACTTTCTTTGTTTTAGATTATTATCAACATTTTACACATTAAAAAAAATGATCAACATGCCTTCAAAAACTAGTTGAGGTCACAAAATAAGTATTAGGGATTAGTAAAGGCTTGCCAGATTTGAAAGTTTGAAACTTTTTTTCTTTTTCCTTTCCAAACCTTGCCAAATTCCTAAGACAGGACATTGGCACTCATAACGGAAAAAGCAACGGTCATGACTAATTTCTTCGGGTCTGAAAATGTCAAGCTCTTCCTCTCTTTGGGCCAGGCAATGCTTTGAATTCACAGTGCTTTAGTCTTCTTTGAATCCCTGATAAATGCAAAATGAAGTATCTCAAGCTATTACATACCTAATAGTCATCTGCAAAGGGTGGGCTTCTCTGACATTTTCTCTGCTGCTCAATTTTTAGAACTGGGATTGTACATTTGGGGATGTGAGTCAGAATAGAAGTGCTATATTGACTTATTTCAATTCTTCTCCCAGGACAGAAAGAGTAACCATGTATGACATATCATAACACATTTTTGTTTTGTTTTTGTTATACTTTCTAGGGTACAATTGTGCATATTTCTTCCTAAAATATAACAAGCAAGTAAGCACTAACTATAAACAACATAAATTTTAACAAATTATTTTGATATATAATTTCTTTCTTCCTTATTGCAAAATGTGTTCCATCTCTGAGAAAGTACAAGAGGATTTACTAAGCAATAGTAGAAAATGTTTAATGTGTTTATTACATTTTTAAATTTTTCCTCAAGTAGAAATATCAGTACAGTATCTTGAGTTCCACCTGCAGGGTATTAAAAAAAATGTCTTTTGAAAAAGAACAAAGAGACAGGAAAGAGATGATGGGAATCCTAGCAAAAGCAAGTGGAGGGTGGTTGAGGATTCTAGGCAGATGGCAAAGCACAATAGGAAATACTAGGACTCTGTCTCTACTTCTAGATAGCAATTGAACTGAGAGAATCTTCTTGGTAGAACTACTTTGGAACTACTTTGGAGGATGCCTTCAACAGTGTTTGGATAATTCAGTCAATTATACCTCATGCAGTAGTAGCTACCTTGTCCATCCTCCCTCCACCGCAACTCTGTGGCAGGCAGCCATGCTCTTGTTCCTGTAGCAGATTTCACACAATTTGAGGCAGCCACGGTGGACAAAGAGCACCCAGTCCTGCAAATATTAAGGATACATGCTCAGATTTCTGGGTGTTGTTTCTGTTCACCCACCATGTGGTAAGCGCCTTCCTCCTGTTGATTTAATGAGCTGGCACCCCATTCCCCCTGCATGTTATTAATCTTTTTCCCTTCTGATAAAATATATTAAAAACTAGGACATACAAAAGCAACTGCAAATGGGGGGGGGATAGAAAGTAATTATGCATGTCCAGTGAAAGTTTCAGGCCCAGAAAATACCTGTGAACACATTAACTTTATACCTCAATTTGATTCTCAGCACAGAGATAACCACATTTATTAATAACAATGCATTTTCACACATAACCATGTTTATTAATACAAAATCAGAGTAGATGCTATGTTTGTCGTGTGTGGATATTTACTGTAAAATTTTTTTGATGTAGTGGTATGTTTGAAATTTTTATGAAAACTTAGGGGGGAAATGAATTACCAAAAAAAGCAAACAGAGGCAATGAAACATATTAACAATTGGGGACATGTAGTTTAAGAGAAATTGATGCCTCATATTTTAATAATTACGGAAAATGTTCATCAATTTCCTGATTATACCCCATTTCATAAAGGTGGCTAAAGTGTTCTTATTTAAGTTACAAAAGGATATTGATCTATTTGGTAAACACTGTCATTAATAACAAAAAATTAAAGTGCTGACCTCTTTTTAGAGAGATTATAAAGAAAATTCAATTTTGGTGACATTTTCCTTCCCTGTAATGATGAATAAATGAAGTTTATTTTCAGATGACTTGACTAAAGCATATTAATCAAATCATACCCATGAAAAATTATTTATTTCCAAGTTTTACAAAACTACCTGTCCTTTTAATTTTTTTAATATTTATTTTTCTTTATTTATGCATATAAGAACTGGTGTATAGGCCAGAAGTGCAAGGGGTGAGAGGATTCACCAGAGACAGAGAGGGGAGCAGAACAGGCATATTGACTGAAATACACCCCTGAGGGGAACACCGGGAGAGACAGGAGAGGAATGCTGCGCCATGTGTGTTAGCTCCTTGGCCAGGATTTAACTCATGGCCCAGTGACTGGCAATAGCTTGATAGTGCTGAGACTTTAATCCCTGTGCCACCAAAGAGCACCCCCCCAAAATACACTACATGTCCTTAATTCATTTAAATCTCCACTAAATTCAAAAGTCAACTGTATATAGGATTTTATTCTTTTGAAAATTTGCATAAAATTTAATCTATTTTAATGTAATTATGAATTGCTTCAAATTTAGACTAAATCAGATTTTAAAAATAAGTGCTTTATGTCTAATTTGGTATGTTATGGTCATATAAGGGAAATCTCAAAAGTAATCTCACATGAATCTAATAAACATGGTAGTAGAACTAATGAAAATTAATATATTAACTGGTCCTCTTATTTATGATCTTTTATTTTTTTTTAAAGATTTGCTTATTTATACAAGAACAGGGGTATAGTCAGAGACATGGGAGGGTGAGAGAATTCACCAGAGACAGAGCTGGGAGAAGTACAGGCAGACAGACAAAATACACTGCTGAGGGGAGCAGCAGGCGAGACAGGAGAGGTCTGCCATGCCATGTGGGTATCTCCCTGGCCGGCCAAGAATGAACCCTCACTGCAGAGGCTGCGGGCAGTTTCATAGCACGGCATTCAACCCGCCACACCACCAAAGAGGGAGGCCCTCTTTTGGCTTTTTTAATGTGAACTTTGCCTGTGTGTGTGAGGCTACTATATGTGGACAATTGTATGTGTTCTTTTTAACATTGTAAATAAGAGAAGATGAGGAATAGAATTGAGTTGATGAATGTTGGTAGAGGTGATATTAATTTTACAGATCAAATACTGTGTTTATAGGTAGAATGTTTTCAGATGATTTGTAAAGCTAACTGAAGACTTTGATCTTACACTCTCTTTGTGCTCTATAGTAAAATGCTACATTAAAAGACCTATAACATTTTAAATGTAACTTTCCTTTCCACTAGAAGCAAAAGAGTGAGCATGAATTTTCATTTTTTTAAAGATTTATTTATTAATTTCTACAAGCACTGGGTATAGTCAGAAGCGCAGGGGGGTGAGAGAATTCACCAGAGCCAGAGCAGGGAACAGAACAGGCAGACTGACGAAATACACTGCTGATGGGAGCAGAGGGCACGGCAGGAGAGGTCTGCGTGCCATGTGGAACCCTTGCTGGTGACCGGTGATCAAACTGGCGCTGCAGAGGCTGCGGGCAGCTTCGCAGCCCAGCACTCAACTGCTGCGCCACCAGGGGAGGCCCATGAATTTTCATTTACTTAAACTTCTTCAAATGATATAAAAAAAAAAAAAGTAGACATTTTGCTTATTAGCTGTATGAGCTTCAGCAAGATATTTGATTTATTTGGGTCTCAATTCCCCATTTGTAAAATAGAGACAATAGTGTCTACCTCATTAGATAATTATGAGAATTTCATGACATGTTATAATAATAATGTATAAGGTATAGAATATACAAATATAAATTCATTTCATTATTTTTGAATTTTCACATAGCCAAAAAGCTTATATATGATTCATGTAGAAAATGAATAATCCATATGTAAATGTGCCTACACACACAGCTGAGTCAAATGATATATACACTAAAAAGAAGTTGCTGGTAGCTAGTAGCTTCAGTCTCTGTAACAAGGTACCAAGTCAAATACATTTGGATCCAGGAAGGGAGTACAAAGATTTAAATGCCCAGATATATAATGATAGGGTATGGTGAGGTGTGGGAAAGGGAAGAGAGGTTGTGTTAATCTTAAAGGTATTTAAATAAAAACCATTGTGGGGCCTCCCCGGTGGCACAGTGGGTTAAGCACAGCCCTATGAAGCTGTCCGCAGCCTCTGCAGTGCAGGTTCGATTCCCTGCCAGCCAGGGAGATTTCCACATGGCATAGCAGACCTCTCTTGCCTCACCGGCTGCTCCCCTCAGCAGTGTATTTCAGTCGTCTACCTGTTCTGCTCCCCACTCTGTCTCTCATAAATCCTCTCACTATCCCATGCCTCTGACCTGTACCCCAGCTCTTTTATAAATAAAAAGTAAATCTTAAAGAAAAAAAAAAACATCGTGCAGGCAAACGCACAATTCCTATATTTTCAGACAGGGGCTGCCATATTGTTAAAGAGACAAAATTATGAAATGATCAGAAAACAATGAAAGGCTCAAATCAGTAGTTGGCTAAATGGATGCTGACTCAATGGGAATTGAGAGAAAGGAGACCTGAGAGGAAACTGGAAATTAGTAAATCAATTAGAAAAGAGGGGACGATTGGGTACTATCTAGAAAGATATATGAGAGGAAGAGAGAGCAACTTCTGAGAACTCATGCAGAGTATGATGATTGGCTTTTCTTTAAGGGACATAATTTCTTATGAGACTGAAAAATTGTTGAGGATAGTCAAGAGATAAAGTAGGAAGATGGAACGCAAATGTAAAGAAGATTGAAAATGATGTCAACCGAATGTGTTGGGGTAGAAGCTGCCACTGAATATCTGGTAAATGAGAAATGTAAATGCAATTTCTTTATTGAAATCTTTTAGTAATAAAAGATTTTAACATAAACATGTAACCAAATAAGAAACACTGAAAACTCTAAAAGGGATAGATATTTCAACACAGGAATTTATTTTGTACAAATAACTTGATTGTATACACACGCGCGCACGCACACACACACGCAAACGGTCTTTGCATTCTCCTTTATAATGGTTTTTAACACTTTACTAGTTTCTCATGTATTCATTTCCTATGGTTGTTTCAACAAAGTGTCTGGAGGCTTAATGAAACAGAATTTTTTTCTCTCAAATTATGGAGGTGAGAAGTTTAAAATCAAAATGTTAGCTATAAACTAGCAGAGGTTCTCACAGACTGTCCTAGAAAGAATTCCCTCCTTTTGTTTTCCTCACTTCAGCTAGCTGTTGATTAAGGGTAGTTTCCCCCCAAGATGCTCAGATAGTTTATTTTGCATACAACCTACCCTAACACTATGAAAAGCATGGTATTTTCTTTCCTTTGTAGAAAGGTGGATTTTTCCATCCATAAAAAGTTTGCTGCAGTGTTCCAGCTGTGATGGCAGTGCTTTGATCAAATCAAAATGGAGAAGTAACAAATTTGAATAAAATGTCAGAAGAGAATTCAGAATTTCATGATAAACAATAAGAAAGGTAAAGGAAGTACCTAGCATGGTGACAACATCTAGAAAATTTGAAACAATTTATAAACTGATAGCACTTCAATGCACTGGGAATTAATGAAGAAGAAATGTATTAAAAGTACTTGTAGAATTTTAAGTTTGGAGGCCTTCCATTATTGATCTTTGAGTAATTCCATCTCACTTTTTGATTCTTTTGTCCATGCCCCGACATCTATAAGCAAACTTCATTAAAGTTTTCCACTGAAACATGTGAGTGGATTTCTGTTTTATACTGGGACACAGTGATTATTCATAAAGTCAACATAAGTCAGCCCTCAATTTAGATATAATTTAAGTATATATGTGCACATGAGTCACTTAACACTAGCTATTTATGTAATGAAATATCAAATGTTAAAATAAGGCAATGTCTCAAATGGATTTAATCACAAAACCCTGAGAACCTATCATTCTACCTATATATTATTTTTGTTGTCTAAGGTATCCTTTTTTAAATGACATTATTGAATCATAGATCTAACATTCTTATAGAGCACCTCAGTAATAGAGGCCTAAGGAGGTCTGAGTATATAGCACATGTAATAATATAAAATCACACAATTCCTTGTATTTTTCAGGACCGTATAATCACACGGATTTGTTCATTTAAGTTGTCGGCAGAACACTCATGACTTCCACTCTCCCAAGAAGTAACTTCTGAGTGAGCTACCCACATCTCTGCAATAGGTATCTCTGGAAAGAATATTCAGGAAAGCCATCCATAAGATACTTAGACATGTAAGATCATTTTTTACAAATGAACCCTCTTACCTTTGTGCTCATGTAAGTTATGGTAAGCTAGTTAGAATTACATCTCTAAAAGTTGACATTTGTGTATTCATTTTTTTTTTTAAATGGACCCGTGCAGCCTTGACAGAAAAACTGAATTACATGTCTTTTTTAAACTAGGACGAAGTCCCTTGAACTGGGTCAAAAACAATTGCTTTAAAAAGCCATTAAGCAAACAATTGTTTGAGCAGTCATCCTATCACATGGACTGATAATTATGGACTTCATGCCAGAGTATAGAATCTATAACAAATGTGTATAAATAAGATTGTTAGCACTAATTATGTGTTTTCTATAACCACTTACTCTAGCTTCCTTTTCCCTTCCATAAAAACAAATATATTTTTTCTCTTCGTAGGGACACTATCTGGCTTTCTTCCTAACTCTTTGCTTCCAATTTGCAATTATTTAATCCTGAAGAAATATACCTACCATTTTTGATAGTCTTCCAAATTTTTAGGTTAACATACACATTTTTTAATGGAATGAGATTTGTTTCTTCTTTTTCAAAGTAATTTTAATGTTAAAGCCAGAATACAAATTCCCCTTCTTTACTAACAATAGTTTAAATATCATAAATGAAGAAATCACATTTTGTTCAGACTTTTTCCACTCCATTTCTTCATAACTCTGTTAAGTGTGAGATGACATTATCCTGCAACTAGAGCAAGAAACTGTAAGATGAACAATGAAAAACCACCATTGTGTCCACAAATGAGGCTCACAGTCAACTCAATGGTAAAATGTGGAGATTTCTAAACTCCAATTCCTAACTCCATGGCCAGGGCCTGAGAACTAGGGTCAGAATGGAGTGACACAATCATAATATGCTTATAGTGACAGCACAAGGGAAGGTCCTTTGGGCTGGTCAACAGCAGGTGTAATGGCCCCACATTTGGGTATCAAGTTGTTACAGGGCATTCCCAGGAAGAAACAGGGTGTGTGAGTCTTCACTCATGTGTTTGAGAACTCAGAGGACCCAAAATTAGACACACAGAGAGAAAAAAGGTTTATTTACAAAGGGAATGAAAGAGGTAGGGGGGAGAGAGAGAGACAGAGACAGAGAGACAGAAAGAGAAATTAATTGGTCAACACAACCTACCAGTAACACGAGGGTGCAAGTTCATAACTGTAAAAGCAAGAGAATCGAAGCCTGCATTTGTTCACTTATAACCCAAGCATAGATGCCTAACTCCACCACTAGTTTCCAGTGACCCATCCACTCCCATTCAGGAAGTCAAGCTTATGGCTTGCTGGGAGTTTTAATCCTGGGAACCTGAGATCTCTTCATGGATATTAAGGGTAGAGATGTAAAAATGTCAGGGAGTGGAGATCATTCAGGGCATAATTCAAAGGCAGCTTTTGAATTATGCAGCCTTACCTCAACAACTTCACAAAAAATTATAGTTCACTGTAATCCAAAAGGATGGTGCTTCAAAATCTAATGAAACATGATAGTCAGACATTCACCTTATGAGGATAAGTGGTAAAGGGAAAAATGTAGACCCTGTTTTATTCCTCAAGAAGCATAAGATTTTCTGGAGGAAACAGAATTTGGAGGATGACAGTTACATTTAAAAGTAACTTTTATGAAAAAGATGAAACCTTGCTATTTGCAACAACATATACAGAACTAGAGGGTTATCCAAAGCAATTTAAGTCACAAGCAGAAACAAATAGTGATTTTGTTTATACCCATTTGTCAAATACAACAAAATAAAGCAAAGGAAAGGCAAAAATGTAACCAAAATCCTTGAAATCTGACTACAGATCTGAGGCTACCAGAGCAGGAGGCTGGAAGAAAGGGAGCAAAAGTGAGAAGGGACCCAACAGACCACCGTGGAAAATTATTGGAACTTTGGTCTGGGTGTGGGTGTGATAACAGACATTTGAAGATATGTGAAACTATGTCGCTAAAACATGCAGTCTCTATGTCTCTATAATATACAGTGTTATAAACCAACATTACCTCAACAAAATAAGTTGATTAAAAAAGTAACTTTTGGGCCTCCCCGGTGGCGCAGCGTTTGAGCGCTGGGTTGTGAAGCTGCCCGCAGCCGGTTCCATCCCCAGCTGCTCCCAGGCCACCAGCGGAGGGTCCCACATGGCGCGCAGACCTCTCCTGCCGCCCGCTGCTCCCCTCAGCAGTGTACTTCGGTCCTTCTGCCTGCTCTGCTCCCCACTCTGGCTCTGGTGAATTCTCTCACCCTCCCGCGCTTCTTGACTATAGCCAGTGCTTATATAAATAAATAAATAAATAAACAAAAAACCAAGAGTTCTCCTTTTAAAAAAGATAAAATAAAAAAGTAACTTTTATAATCACTAAAATATTTTGCTACTGCAAAATAAAACATATTTTATATATCTCAAATCATTAATAAACAGGCATGAAATTCATTGCAATATTCATTTCAATTTTCTATCTCTTTGTTTACTATATGAAGCTGTACATTTCCTCTCAGCAAACTTTCATCAATATTTTTTATCTGGGGCCTCCCCAGTGGCACAGCCAGTTGAGCGCGGCACTGTGCAGCTGTCCGCAGTCTCTGCAGCATGGGTTCGATTTCCAGTTGGCCAGGGAGATTCCCACATGGAGTGGCAGACCTCTCCTGTCACGCCCACTGCTCTGACTGCCTGTTCTGCTCCCTGCTCTGACTCTGGTGAACTCTCTCACCCTCCCACTCCTCTTGTATCAATACCCCAGCTCTTGTATAAATAAATAAATCTTTTAATTTTTTTTTTTATCTTTTCTGTCTTGGTTGCTGAAAATATATACATTTAGAAGAGTTTTACTTTGCAGGACCTGAACTTCCATCAAAATATTGATGGTTTCTTGATATATGGTTTAAAGTCACTGATTTTCTCTGTCATCTACTGTCAGTACCAGGCTTACACCAGCAGGGGGACCTGGGGTGGTGGTCGCTTCCGCCCAAAGATGAGTCACTTCCGCCCAAAGCGGAGGCTGATGCAACAGTAACCGGATGTTGCAAATCCACGTAAAGTGCATGCGCAGGCTTTCCGAGATATAGCCCCTCCCCTAAAATAAAGAGAGTTCCTGCAGCCATCCATGTGAGTAGAAGCATCTTTTCATCCCCAGCCCCTCCGCCGTGTTCCTGAACCCCGTCGGCCTGCAGGCAGGACCGGCAAGTGGCACCCGAACGTGGGACACGAGTACGAGGGATCCTCTGAGGGACCGATCAATCAGTAAGGTAAGGATTAGGTAAGTGATCGGCATCATGGGCAATACCATGTCCAAGGGCCAACTTGTTAGAGCCCTACAACTTCTGCTTAAACATTATGGAACTCCCATTAAGGTTCAGACCCTTAATGATCTAGTCTCAGTACTCGCAAATACCAGCAAATGGTTCTTTCAGCAGGACACCGTCTCAGTAAGAAACTGGGAAAAGGTCAAAGCAGACTTCCTTCTTTACAGGGACCTTTATGGACCCCAAACTATCCCCCCCTGTATTTTTTCTGTGTGGCAGCTAGTCCATGATGCCCTTAGTGATGGGGGAGCAGCTGCTTATGAACTAGTGGCTGAGGTATTGCACTCTGCAGCTCAGTCCGAAAGCAAAAAGCCTGCCACATACTCGGCTGCAGCAAGCTCAGCCACAGAAACCCTCCCTTCTCAATCCTCAAATCCGGGGGTAGATTCCTCTTCAGACGAGGGGAATGTGGAGGACAATACAAACTATCCACCTCCCTATGATAGACCACCCCCATCAACCAAAAATCCATCAACCAAAAATCGGCGGCATCCCTCCCCCACCACTCTCCCCTCTGCCCCTCCACTTAACTCCCATGGCTCTGACCCAGACCTTCCTGGGCTTATACAGTCCCTAACTTCTGTTCTTTCAAGATTTGTACCCTCCAAATCTGAAAATTCTCGGGATTCCCTTCTGGCCTGCCCGGTCTCAGTTGTTCAAAATGATCAGGGACAGCAGGTCCGGCAACATTCGGCACTGCCTTTCCAAGACCTCAAGCTCTTGAAATAATCTATCAGAGACTATGGACTTCAGAGCCCTTTTGTTCACCAAATGTTAGACACCTTTGAAACCTTTATTATGACACCTAATGACTGGAAGGACACTTTCCGCGCGGTTTTGAGCCCGGGAGATTATCTTTTGTGGAAGGGTCAGTTTACAGAACTCTGTGACCAGTATGCTCAAACCAATATTCAAAGAGGTTTTCCCCAACAAACTAAAGAAATGTTAACCGGGGAGGGTCCCAATTTTAGTACCAATCAGCAACAATGTTTATATAATCCTGCTGTTTTTGCACAAGTAGCCTTGGCTGCAAAATCAGCTTGGAAGGCACTGGGATCCAGGGGACAGCCTCACCAATCCCTTACAAAAATCCTCCAGGGCCCCTCAGAGCCATTTGCTGACTTTGTAGCTCGCCTTCTAACAGCAGCCTCTAGAATTATGGGTGAGGGCGAGCCTACCTCTATACTAGTCAAACAATTGGCGTTTGAAAATGCTAACAAATGGTGCCAGGAGGCCATTCGCCCATGGAAGGATAAACAGGATATTTCTGGGTACATACGCTTGTGTAAGGATATTGACGGGGCTACCGTTACAGGCACCATCATGGCGGCAGCTCTGCAGCCATCAGCCCAGCACCCCCCCTCCTTTGCAACATGATTCATTGGACAATAGTTAATAATCCCCCTTTCCTTCTGCCAGTTTCCAGAAAGGGGGGTATTCTCCTGTCACTCTTGTCTACCAATTCCACCACTGGACTCCCTTCTATAGTGTCTTTCAATCTATCGTTCAACAAACAATCCTCCCTCAATTGTACCTGTCACCTTTCCTCTTGTTGGTCCAGAACCCTCAGCAATTCCTTTGTTGTCATGCGTTTCCCTAAGGTCGTTATTATGCCTGTCAATGTGTCTGAGTCTACTGCTCAGGTAATCATCTGAAATCGATGAGCAGGTCCTGCATTGGTTGTTGGCGCATTGGTTGTTGGCGCCTTGATCTCCGTCTTCTCGACGCTGGCAGCTGCGGCCGCGGTGGTCAGTGGCCTAGATCTATCCAACTTCGTACTCAATGCAGATACCAACAACCATCTCCAGTTGGACTACTCCAGAGTCTCCAGCACCTTTCTCACACAAAATTCCATCAACAACCATCTCGCAGTCGGACTACTCCAGCTGAATCCACAAGTTTCCTTAATACAGGAAGAAATTGACTTATTGACTTAAACTGCTCATGTTCCTTGTATTCCTACCTATGCCTTCATGTGTGTTACAACTGCCATCCTTTTCAACTATTCCTTTCAAGTTCATACCCTTAATGCCTACCTGCGCGGCCCGTGGAACCAAACCTTTCTCAATTTTACTGCACAATTGGCTAATCAAATTCTAACCATTAACAACATCCGTGCTTCAGTACAAAATCCTTGGGGGAAGCAATATCACTCCTAGGTACAATCCTCTTCTGCCTGGAAATCATTTTCTACATCCTGTGGTGCCAGTGGAATAGACGTGGTGCCAGTGGAATAGACGAAAAATCTGCAAATAGCTCTCCAAAACGTGCGCTATTCTCCATTACAGCCCACTGAAAATCCCAGGGTGTGGATAAACACTGCCCTTGACCACCTGTAGGCCAATGACGGGTAAGATGGTGGTGTACCCGTAGCAACCTAAGACAGCTCCACTACCTTACCTAGGATCCTGGTAGTGGGTGGCTATGACGGGTAAGCACGTGAGTAGGACTGCCACAACCTAAGACAGGCCCAGTGTGTGCCCCCCCCCATCAATAAAGTAAAAACGGGGGAGATGTCAGTACCAGGCTTACACCAGCAGGGGGACCTGGGGTGGTGGTCGCTTCCGCCCAAAGATGAGTCACTTCCGCCCAAAGCGGAGGCTGATGCAACAGTAACCGGATGTTGCAAATCCACGTAAAGTGCATGCGCAGGCTTTCCGAGATATAGCCCCTCCCCTAAAATAAAGAGAGTTCCTGCAGCCATCCATGTGAGTAGAAGCATCTTTTCATCCCCAGCCCCTCCGCCTTGTTCCTGAACCCCGTCGGCCTGCAGGCAGGACCGGCAATCTACCATAGTCCTGAATATAGATAATAATTTATTTGTTGGAAATGGAAACATTTTGATCACTTTTATTTAATATACTTAGCTGTGCTAAAAAGATATCTTCTACAATTCTCCTAAACATATAGTGATATAGCATCTTAGCTAAACCCAGCTTGACTTTAAGCAGAATGGTTTTCACACATTATAGATTTCCTCAGAATGTCCTAATTTCAATTCTTCCAAAAACCTCAGAAGTGCAGTTCTCCACTACGGTGGACCTTTATAATGCCCACACTTTAATGCAGGATCCACGGTTTTAGATCTCTTTTCTATTTCCAGTTTCTTTAGTCTTCTAATTATTTCTCAATAGACATGAGTCATGATTTGGTGACATTGAAATGTTTTCAGTCACAGAAAAGAAAACAGAAGTAAGTTCTAAAACAAATGTTTCTGCCGAGTGAAGTTATGTAACTGCTAGTTCACTACCATGTCTTATGTGCAGACAAGGGGGTGAGGCTTGAACAGAAGGTTGAATGAAGAGCTTTAACATTGTCTTATATAAAGGGGCACACAATATAAAACACTAGTGGAAAGAAATGGGAATGACTGCAGGGAAGTCACTGCACAATCACTTGGACATTAAACCCTTAATGAAAAATGGCATAGGGCCAAAAGAATTTTGCTATTTCTAACAGACTGTGGAAAATATTGCTCTCTCAGAACTGAAGTGATACAGGCCGGGCAGAGTCGGAGAAAGGATAGCCCCTTCTCTTCTACAGGAAATTCAGCACATCTCCAGCCCTGCAAGGGTGGACAGTTTTGACACATACTTGGAAAGCAGCCTTAGTGTGTAAGCTGGTTTGTTATATAAAGATCTCAGTATGTGCTTCATCACCTCCCTCATTGGTGCTATGTGTCTAGCAGTTTCACTGAAGAGTCAAACGAGGGAAAGTTTTGATGTTTTCAACATTATTACAGAGTATAACAGGTAATTGAATTCCAACAACACATCTCCATAGGTCCTTATAAATACCTGAATTTATACATGGGCAGGTGGTAGCAAGTCTAGACATCTGAGTGATTAAGATTAACATAATTTATTTCATGTCCCTATATTCATTTAGACTGGTGATATTTAGGCAATAATTACTAACAAAAAAACATTCAAGTTTGACAGAAGATACTTTAAGATGTTTCTAAGTGAAAATTAGTGGGGTCTTTAAAAACAAATATATTTATTCCTATTTCCAGTTTCAGTAGTCTATTTCAAAAAAAAAGAATTGACAAAAGATCAGAACTTCAGTTTTTAAAAGGCAGTCAGCACTATTTACAATAGCTAAGCTTTGAAAACAACCCAAATGCCCAAAAATAGATGACTGGATCAAGAAGATGTGGTACATATATACCATGGAATATTACTCAGCATTCAAAAAAGATAAACACATGCAATTTGCAGCAACATGGATGGCGCTGGACGGGATCATGCTCAGCAAAATAAGCCAGAAAGAAAAAGAAAAATACCGGATGGTCTCACTCATAGCAGGAATCTAGAAAACTTAAATAAAGGACCAGGAAAAAGAATAACTATAAGAAAGAAAATATCAAAATCAACAAACAACTGTGAACCAGAGACACTCTATGGGGGGTGGGAGGCAGGGAAAGGAGGGTTAGGGGTCAAAATAAGGGGGTTGTAATTGTATGGGGAATATGAAAATAAAATTTAAATGAAAAAAAAAAGTTGTAAAAATAAAAATAAATAAATAAATAAATAAATAAAAAGGCAATCGGAAAAGAAATTGTTGGATTTTGAGTAGCCACTACAAAAACAGGAAGTAACAATAGAAATTACCTGAGACAATTCTCTAATTGGAAAGACCTGATCAAGGAAAAAGAATTTTAGGAGGAAGGTGGAATTTCAAAAGAAATAACAAAGGAGCACTTCTTTGGACTGCCCATTTTGTCAACTAAAAATAAAGCTATAGTTATTGATAACTTTAAGAGTAAAGCCATCCTTCATAAGGCATCTCTCAACAGTAAGTAAAGGAATAATGAACTCAATATTATCATTTGACTGAAAAAGTAACAGTAAATTTGTTACATGCTATGTTTTTAAATTGTTTCTATTGTTAATGGGGTATAATGTTAATAGGGTATAATGTTAATGGGGTATAACAGTCCATTTTCTAGAACTATGCTATAAGACTTTAAATCTTATCTCTATCAGTTTCTGGTTGGGCATCTTATCTCTATGTATTTTCATGAAAAATATAGTTTTATTGAATATGTGTAAGCACTTTCCAGAGAAGAATCTTTCTAGATAGATTTACTCCAAATGCTTAAGTTGCGAAGCTGTAAGCTAGATATAGTAATGACCTCAACCTCACAAATTGGTTATGATATTTAAAGTAACATGCAAAATGAATAAAAATATGACCTGCACACAGATAAATTAAAATAATATTTCTTTAAAGAAATTAATGTTTATAATTTTAGTGCACATAAGTATACTTCTAAAAAGATTTAACTATTGGCAGAGATAAAAAATAACATCTTTACTAGAAGTCTTTTCCTGTTAATAAGAAAGGAAGGATATAACAAATCCACTTTTATCAGACTTGCTTAATTTAGATGTCGTGAAAACCTGGGATACTCATAAATGTTTCAGCACACTGAAAAAGTTTATCGCCAAGATACTTGCAATAACTTTTAAGCATGTATTGTTGAGTAATCTCAGGTCCTGAAGTGCTTGCTAATCTCCCATTATTTGTGAACAGTAGCTTATGGCAGGCAAGAAACCAAAACCTTCACATGGCTATGGTTATGAACAAGGAGATGGGGAATTAAGCAGAACCAAAAGAGCAAATGTTGGATTTAAGTCAGGAGTCAGTACAAGACCTCACACAAAGAATGATTCACACTTCTTTGCCTCTTTGAACAACGTCCAGTGTGACCAAATTAAATGCCTGCCCTAGCACAGTCACAAAAATGGCCCTGGATTTTCTAAATGATATTTCAATCCAGAAGATTGAGGTAAGGCAGGGGAATCCAGGGAGATGAAAATATTGGGATTATGGTGATTTTCTTTCCTCTTTCAGAGAAAAAGATAGGAAACATTATGTAAAGCTTCCTTTATTTTTATTTTTTTTAAAGATTTATTTTATTTTTACAAGAGCTGGGGTACAGGCCAGATGTGTGGGAGGGTGAGAGGATTCACCAGAGAGAGAGGGGAACAGAACAGGCAGACTGACAGAAACACACTGCTGAGGGGAGCAGCGGGCGAGACAGGAGAGGTCTGCTCGCCATCTGGGTTGATCTGAGGCCGGCGGGGATCGAATCGGCACCGTAGAGGCTGCAGGCAGTTTCACAGCACTGCGCTCAACCGCCTGTACCATCAGGGAGGCCTAAGCTTCCTTTATTTGTATGCATCTTTTGATTATTTTATAATATTTATTTATGCATACAAGAGCTAGGGTGTAGGACAGAGGTATGGGGATGAGATGATCCACCAGAGACAGAGTGGGGAGCAGAACAGGTGGATTGACAGAAATACACTGCTGAGGGGAGCAGCGGGCAAGACAGGGGAGGTCTGCTGTGCCATGTGGCTAGCTCCCTGGCCAGGAGGCATACATAAGGCAGGGAGGGAGAGGGGTCAAAAGGGGAGAGGGAAAGGCAAAAGGGATTATGGTGATGATTCGGGTGATGTGATGGTGGGAGAATTATGGGGACTACATATGAGGGAAAGAAATCAAATATTGCACAAAAAAATCAACAACAGTGTAAGAAAATAAAAACAAATAAATAAATAATGCTAAGTGAAATAAGCTAGGAGAAAGATAAATACTAAATGGTGTTACTTGTATGTGGAATATAGGAAAACCAAATAAAGGGTCAAGTAAAGACAAACTATAAAACCGGCCCTTGAAAACTTACCGTAGATCTGAGTAATCCAAGAGGAGATGAAGAGAGGGAAGAGTGAGAACAGGAGGGAGGGATCACAGCTATCTGTGGCGGAGGACTGAGGGTGTTTTTGTGGTGGAAGAGCTATGATGACCACACCTCAGGGAAGTCCTATATAGTCAAATACTAAGGAAAAATGTAAAGCAATGGTACTTTGTGAATTAAAATAAAATATGTTTTAGTAATGCAAATTGCAATCTGATATTTCCATAATATTTTCTCCAAATTTTTCCAGACACTTAAAGTCATAATATTTAAATATTATAACCATTATAATATCTTATGGAACTACCTTTTATGCAAAGCTGCTTGTCTAATAGATATCCATTTATCATTGCCTTTCTTACATGGTATACTCAAAAATTCAGATATGTATTTTTCAGTCCTTAGCATGAACTAATATGATAAGAATTTCCTACTTAAGAAAACATATTTCCATGTAGAATCTTAATCTTAACAACCACTACTTGATAATCTTCCATTATCTTATTATTACACACAATTAACAGATAAAAGGACTTAATGGTAGTGACAGTGGACAAGCACCAAATTCCCCCTGTTCATAATGCTGTTATTTTCCATAGTTTCTTTAGAACTCTCAGGTCCATTTCTCCTTTTTCCTGCAGTTTTCAGTATTTGCAATTGTTGCAGTGTCTGTGAGTCTTGTCTCGTGCAACAAAAGTTGTGAACAAAGACTGCAAAAAGTGAGTTTTAGATTTTATTTAGCAATAGGGAAGCAGAAAGCTCCCTGCAGTGAGAGAGAGGGGGCAGCAGAATTGGTACCCCAAAGTGCTCATTTCTTTAGTCTTTATAGCTCACTAAGGGACCTCTATATGCTAAATACACTCTTGGGGAGGTAGCTTGCTAAAGATTTATACACAGTCAGCTAATAACATGGGAAGCTTGCTAGAGATTAGCATTCAGAACCCACAACGCAGGGTCATCACTTTGGAAAAATGTTTACTTGGGTCTTTTGACAATTTTTAATTGGGTTATTTTTCTGTTGTTAAGTGTATGAGATCTTTATATATATTTGGAATTTTTTTTTAAATATTTATTTATTTGTTTATACAAGCACTGGGTACAGTCAGAAACGCAGGAGGGTGAGAGAATCCACCAGAGTCAGAGCGGAGAGCAGAGCAGGCAGACTTGACGAAGTACACTGCTGAGGGGAGCAGCGGGCGGCAGGAGGTCTGCGCGCCATGTGGGACCCTCCTCTGGTGGCCAGGGAGCAGCTGGGGATCGAACAGGAGCTGCAGAGGCTGCGGGCAGCTTCGCAACCCAGCGCTCAACCACTGCGCCACTAGGGAGTCCCGTATTTGGAAATTAACCCTCTGTCAGACATATGATGTGCAAATAAAATATCCCAGTGCATTGGTGGCATTTTTGTTTTGTGATGATTTCTTACTATACAAAAACATTTTAGTTTGATGCAATCCCATTTGTTCATTTTTGTCTTTGTTTCCTCTGATGTTGGAGTTGAGTCTCCAAATACTTTGCAGCTGCTGGTGTCCTGAAGTGTGCCAGCTATGTTTTCTCCCATGTATCTTATGGTTTTGAATCTTACATTCAAGTCTTTACTCCACTTTGAATAAATTCTTGAATATGGAGCTAAATGATCTAGTTCCTTTTTTTCCCATGTGACTGTCCAGCTTTAATAAAACTATTCTTGTAAGAGATTTCCCTTTCTCCATGGTATGATTGTGGCTCTTTTGGTATAGATTAAGAGTCCATATATGTGTAGGTTTATTTCTGCACTCATATCTATTCCATAGGTCTGTGTGTCTGTTTTATTTCTGGTACCATATTGTTTTGATTACTATATGCTTGTAACATAGTTTGAAGTCTGGAAGTGTGATGCCACTGTCCTTTTTTGTCAGGTTTGCTGTGACTGTTCTGGTCTTTTGTAGTTCCATACAAATTTCAGGATTCTTTGTTTCATTTCCTTGAAAAAAATGCCATTGGGATTTTGATAGGTATTACATCAAATGTGGAAATTGTTTTAGATAATATGACCATTTTAATGTTATTTATTTCTTCCAATCCCTAATCAGAGAATATCTTTAAATTTGTTTATGTCTTTTTTCATGTCTTTAAATAGTCTTTTTTAAATTTTTTTAAAGATTTATTTATTTATTTTACAAAAGAACTGGGGTACAGGCCAGATGTGTGGGAGGGTGAGAGGATTCATCAGAGACAGAGTGGGGAACAGAACAGGCAGACTGACTGAAATACACTGCTGAGAGGAGCAGTGGGCGAGACAGGAGAGGTCTGCCACTCTATGTGGGACCCTCAACGGCCGGCCGGGATTGAACTGGTGCTGCAGAGACTGTGGGCAGCTTCACAGTGTGGCATTCAACTGCTTGCACCACCAGGGGAGGCCCTCTTTTAATAAAGTCTTATAGTTTCAGTGTATAATTGCTTTTCTTTTACCTCCTTTGTTAAGTTTATACCCAGATATTTCTTTTTCAGTGTGATTTTAAATATGATTAAATATAATACATTTTTTGCATATAGAAATGCAATAGATTTGTGTGTACTGATTTTGTTTCCTGCCACTTTATTTTATTCACCTATTATTTCTAATATGTTTTTGATGGAGTTTAGAATTTTCTATGCATGCCACTATGCTATGTTCAAATAGTTTTACTTCTTCTCCACTTTGGATTCTTTTTTTATCTCTTTTTCACTTTATTTCTTCTACTAAAATTTCAAATACCATGATGAACAGTGTTGTTCAGAATGGATACCCTTGTCTTTCTTGATTCCATTCTTTTTTATATGGGCTAATCTCATGGGGGTGAGGTTATATCTCATCATAGTTTTGATGTACATTTCTCTTATAACAATATATTCATACATCTGTAGGCCATTTCCATGTCTTCTTCAGAAAAGTCTCTATTTACCCATTTTTAATAAGATTGTTCTTTTTCTGGATTGTATGAGAAACTTTTACAAATTTTGGAGATTAACTCCTTGTCAAATGTATCATGTCCAAATATATTTTTCCCATCCTGTTTGTTGCCTCTTAGCTTTTGCAATGGTTTCTTTTTAGGAACAAGAGTTTGCCAGTTTGATGTAGACCCAGTTATTTATGTTGTTTCCTTTGCCAATGGGACAGAAGGAAAATTGAGTTCCCAAATACATCTTTGTGATACATGCACTGTAATGTGTCTCTTCTTTTGTTTTCTCTTCTTTTATTCATAAGCCTAGCTAATTGCTTGTCTCTTTTTTTTTAATTTTTAAAGAAACAAACTATTGGTTTCTTTGATCTTTTGTGCTGTCCTTTCTGTTTTCTAATTAATTTATTTTTGTTTCTTTGCCTTTTGGCTAAGATCAAGTGCAATATCTATTTATTTTTGCTTGAGTTTTTATCTTTATTTCATGTGGTTTCTGTATTATTTTACAGAAATAAAATATTTTTGTCCGAAGCCTCCGCGGCGCCGGTTCGATCCCCGGCTGCTCCCCGGCCACTGGAGGAGGGTCCCGAATGGTGTGCAGACCTCTCCTGCCGCCCGCTGCTCCCCTCAGCAATGCACTTCGGTCCTTCTGCCTGCTCTGCTCCCCGGTCTGGCTCTGGTGAATTCTCTCACCCTCCCGCACTTCTAACTGTACCCAGTGCTTGTATAAATAAATAAATAAATCTCTAAAAAAAAAAAAAAGAAAAATATTTTCTTTTTCTATTCCCTTAAGCTATACAGTTTGATTGCTAACTTGAGATTTTTCTTTCATATAATGTGGGCCTGTATAGCTGAAACTTTCCACAGAGTACTGCTTTTAGAGCATCCTATAGGGTCTGATTCCTTGTCTTTGCATATTTTCTTTTTAAGTCTCTAAATATTTTTTGAGATCTTCTTTGATTTTTTCATTTAACTAGGTATTGTTCAGATGCACATTGTTTAGTCTCCACATGTTTTGATTTGTTCAAGGATTCATTTTATGGTCAATTTCTTGCTTTATAACATTGTGTTCTATGAGATGCTTGATTAATTTCCATTTTTGATTTTTTTCTGAAACTTTTTTTGTACTAGTACATGATTTATTCTTGAGAATGCGTCATGTGCATTAGAGAAGAAAGTGTTTTATCTTCTCCTTTAGGAGAAAAGCTCTATTAATGTCCAATAAATCCATGCATTCTAACACATCATTTAAGGCCTTTATTTCTTTGTTAATTTTCTATCCATATAATCTATCTCTTCATGTCAGTGGTATGGTACATTCTCCAACAATATTTGAATTGTTGTGGAAATATTGTTTTAGAGCTGTTACAAGTTGCTGTATATTATTAGGTGCTCTTGCTTTAGCAACAGTTTCATCTTCTTGGTGAATTATTCCCTTGATCATTATACAGTTTCCAACTGTGCCCCTGATTATGGATTTTAGCTGAAATTCTAGCTTATCTGATATGAACATAACTGTTCCTCCTTTCCTCTTTAAATATTTAGCATGTATGATCTTACTCCAACTTTTTTTTTAAAGATTTATTTATTTATGCATGCAAGAGCTGGGGTACAGGCCAGAGGTGTGGGGGTGAGAGGATTCACCAGAGACAGAGTGGGGAACCGGACAGGCAGACTGACGAAATACACTGCTGAGGGAAGCAATGGGAGAGACAGGAGAGGTCTGCTGTGCCATGTGGGTTTCTCCCTGGCTGGGGATCGTACTCATGCTGCAGAGGCTGCAGATTGCTTCATAGTGCGGTGCTCAACTCCTTGCGCCACCAGGGTCACTTGTAAACAAAGTATTGAGAGCTAAAAGTTTTTCACCCACACTGTTAGTCTATGTCTTTTTATTGGTGAATTCAAACTATTTCCATTTAAGGTAACTGTTGATATAAACTGTTTATTATCAGTCATTTTGTTTTTAATACTTGTTTTATTCTTCTATTGTTTTCCTTTTTCTATTTGTTTATCTCTGCTATTTCTGGAGGGCTTTCCTTGGTATTTCTTTCAATTTCTTTGTTTCTTCATCTGTGGGCCTCTATTTTGGATTTTTGGTTAGTGGTTACCATGTGGGTTTTACTTAAATTCCTTTGTCTGAAGTTTTCTATGAACTGGTGCCTGCTTCCCAACACTTAATATATAGGTTCTGTCCATTTCTCCCTCCTCCTTAATGTTTTGTTATTGACTCATCATATTCTTGCTCATACTTCTGGCTTTGCATTCCTATTGTTACTTTGCTCAGGGATTTGTGTTTCTTCTTTTTATTTTTCTTATAGAAGAAATCCTTGCAACATTTCTTGAAGGGCAGGTATGATGGTAGAAAACTCCATGAGCTTCTGTTTGGGAAAACCTTTGTTTCACTTCATACTTGAATAATTTCACAAGGTGGTGCATTCTTTACTTTTAGGACTGTGAACACTTCTACTCCTATCTTCTCTAGAGTGTCCCTTGGCTAAATCCTGTGGAATCCTAATTTGAAAGACTTTATAAGTTATTTTCCCCCTTGTGGGACTCCTTGGTGGCACAGGGTTTAAAGTCTCAACACTATCAAGCTATCACCAGTCACTGCAGCATGAGTTTGATCTCCAGCCAGGGAGCTGACCCACATGGTGCAGCAGATCTCTCTTTTCTTGTCTGATGCTCCCCTCAGCAGTATATTTCAGTAGATCCACTTGTTCTGCTCCCCACTCTGTCTGAGGTGAATCCTCTTACCCTCCCCTGCAACTCTGGCCTACACCCCATTCTTGTATGAATAAAGTATTTTTTTTTAAAAAGTTATTCCCCCTTGACTTGCTCAAAATCTTTTTTTAACTTGATGTTTGTAGTTTGACAATGAATATTTAAATATTTCAGCATTCTCCCTGCTTCCTGGACATCCATATTTAATTCACTCTTTAGGTTTGGGAAGTCCTGCCTTATTATTCTTTGAATAGTTTCTCTGTTACCATTTCTCTCTCTTACCTTGTGAGATTCCACTTCTTAATATTCCTCTTCTAATTGATTTGGGTATTTCTTGTAGCGTGTCCTCATTTTTAAATTGGTGATTTATTTGCGTCTTCTACATCTGAAATGCTTTCTTTTGTCTGTTTAATTCTATTTATAACACTTTCTAAATTTGGGTTTTTTTCATTCTATAATTTATTTTTATAAATGAAAGACTTCTGTAAATGCATACCTAGTTTGTCCAGAGAACATCTGTTCCCTTTAGAAAATTAAAGAGAACAATATCAAAAACATTGAGCATCTCAATTCCTCAGAAATGAGGCATCTGTCAGACTTTGAATTTTCAAAATGGATAATTTCATAGAATGTTAATTTTGAATTTTAAAAAAGTTAAGTTATATTTATTTAGACTAGCAGGGGGTAAGAAAAAATGACTAAAAAATATTCTGAAAGAGCTTAGATAATTTGCAACGACATTCTCCTAAATCTTCCAGCTTTTTTTGTTTGTTTTAACTGAAGATGTTTTTCCTTTTTAAACATACAGGAAATATTTATTGAATATGTCTGTTAATGTAGTTCAACTAATTCAGTCATTTTTTTGACATGATAAATTAATTGGTAACAATGGTAAGTGTCCGTTATAACCATTATGTTTACCTTGTCATGAATTTTTTCACTTCCTACTTTTTCTCTTTTTTTTCACTTCCTACTATTTCTGTGGCTTATACCTTTAATTCCAATACATGGAATCTTGATGCTGAAAAAGATAATTAATAATTTTATTATACAGAGACCACAAATCAAACATTTTCTACATTGTCATAAAAAATA